>NC_061867.1:25245095-25545095 GCF_907164915.1 Impatiens glandulifera
AATTCCGGTTCTACCTCAGACTTGTCTGAAGGAGTTAGAAGCACGTCTAACTTTCACTAATTAGACTACACGTCTAATTATCTAATAACCATTAGACTACACGTCTAACTCCATTGAGTTAGACTACACGTCTAATTCCAATTCTACCTCAGACTTGTCTAAAGGAGTTAGACGCACGTCTAACTTTCACTAATTAGACTACACGTTTAATTATCCAATAACCATTAGACTGCACGTCTAAATCTACTGAGTTAGACTGCACGTCTAATTCCGGTTTTACCTCAGACTTGTCTTAAGGAGTTAGACGCACGTCTAACATTTACTAATAAGACTACACGTCTAATTATCCAATAACCATTAGACTGCACGTCTAACTCCACTGAGTTAGACTGCATGTCTAATTCCGGTTCTACCTCAGACTTGTCTGATGGAGTTAGAAGCACGTCTAACTTTCACTAATTAGACTACACGTCTAATTATCCAATAACCATTAGACTACACGTCTAACTCCACTAAGTTAGACTACACGTCTAATTCCGGTTCTACCTCAGACTTGTCTAAAGGAGTTAGACGCATGTCTAACTTTCACTAATTAGACTACACGTCTAATTATACAATAACCATTAGACTGTACGTCTAACTCCACTGAGTTAGACTACACGTCTAATTCCGGTGCTACCTCAGACTTGTCTGAAGGAGGTAGACGCACGTCTAACATTTACTAATAAGACTACACGTCTAATTATCCAATAACCATTAGACTGCACGTCTAACTCCACTGAGTTAGACTGCACGTCTAACTCCGGTTCTACCTCAGACTTGTCTGAAGGAGTTAGACGCACGTCTAACTTTCACTAATTAGACTACACGTCTAATTATCCAATAACCATTAGACTGCATGTATAACTCCACTGAGTTAGACTACACGTCTAATTCCGGTTCTACCTCAGACTTGTCTTAAGGAGTTAGAAACACCTCTAACTTTCACTAATTAGACTACACGTTTTATTTTCCAATAACCATTAGACTGCACGTCTAAATCTACTGAGTTAGACTGTGCGTCTAATTCCGGTTCTACCTCAGACTTGTCTTAAGGAGTTAGACGCACGTCTAACATTTACTAATAAGACTACACGTCTAATTATCCAATAACCATTAGACTGCACGTCTAACTCCACTGAGTTAGACTACACGTCTAACTCCGGCTCTACCTCAGACTTGTGTGAAGGAGTTAGACGCACGTCTAACTTTCACTAATTAGACTACACGTCTAATTATCCAATAACCATTAGACTGCATGTATAACTCCACTGAGTTAGACTACACGTCTAATTCCGTTTCTACCTCAGACTTGTCTTAAGGAGTTAGAAACACCTCTAACTTTCACTAATTAGACTACACGTCTAATTATCCAATAACCATTAGACTGTATGTCTAACTCCACTGAGTTAGACTACACGTCTAATTCCGGTGCTACCTCAGACTTGTCTGAAGGAGTTAGACGCACGTCTAACTTTCACTAATTAGACTACACGTCTAATTATCCAATAACCATTAGATTGCACGTCTAACTCCACTGAGTTAAACTGCACGTCTAATTCCGGTTCTACCTCAGACTTGTCTTAAGGAGTTAGACGCACGTCTAACATTTACTAATAAGACTACACGTCTAATTATCCAATAACCATTAGACTGCACGTCTAACTCCACTGAGTTAGACTGCATGTCTAATTCCGGTTCTACCTCAGACTTGTCTGATGGAGTTAGAAGCACGTCTAACTTTCACTAATTAGACTACACGTCTAATTATCCAATAACCATTAGACTACACGTCTAACTCCACTAAGTTAGACTACACGTCTAATTCCGGTTCTACCTCAGACTTGTCTAAAGGAGTTAGACGCATGTCTAACTTTCACTAATTAGACTACACGTTTAATTATCCAATAACCATTAGACTGCACATCTAAATCTACTGAGTTAGACTGCACGTATAATTCCGGTTCTACCTCAGACTTGTCTTAAGGAGTTAGACGCACGTCTAACATTTACTAATAAGACTACACGTCTAATTATCCAATAACCATTAGACTGCACGTCTAACTCCACTGAGTTAGACTGCACATCTAATTTCGGTTCTACCTTAGACTTGTCTGAAGGAGTTAGATGCACGTCTAACTTTCACTAATTAGACTACAAGTCTAATTATCCAATAACCATTAGATTGCACGTCTAACTCCACTGAGTTAGACTGCATGTCTAATTCCGGTTCTACCTCAGACTTGTCTGATGGAGTTAGAAGCACGTCTAACTTTCACTAATTAGACTACACGTCTAATTATACAATAACCATTAGACTGTACGTCTAACTCCACTGAGTTAGACTACACGTCTAATTCCGGTGCTACCTCAGACTTGTCTGAAGGAGTTAGACGCACGTCTAACTTTCACTAATTAGACTACAAGTCTAATTATCCAATAATCATTAGATTGCACGTCTAACTCCACTGAGTTAGACTGCATGTCTAATTCCGGTTCTACCTCATACTTGTCTGATGGAGTTAGAAGCACGTCTAACTTTCACTAATTAGACTACACGTCTAATTATCCAATAACTATTAGACTGTACGTCTAACTCAACTGAGTTAGACTACACGTCTAATTCCGGTGCTACCTCAGACTTGTCTGAAGGAGTTAGACGCACGTCTAACTTTCACTAATTAGACTACACGTCTAATTATCCAATAACCATTAGACTTCACGTCTAACTCCACTAAGTTAGACTGAACGTCTAATTCCGGTTCTACCTCAGACTTGTCTGAAGGAGTTAGAAGCACGTCTAACTTTCACTAATTAGACTACACGTCTAACTATCCAATAACCATTAGAGTGCACGTCTAACTCCACTGAGTTAGACTACACATCTAATTTCGGTTCTACCTTAGACATGTCTGAAGGAGTTAGATGCACGTCTAACTTTCACTAATTAGACTAGAAGTCTAATTATCCAATAACCATTAGATTGCACGTCTAACTCCACTGAGTTAGACTGCATGTCTAATTCCGGTTCTACATCAGACTTGTCTGAAGGAGTTAGAAGCACGTCTAACTTTCACTAATTAGACTACACGTCTAATTATCCAATAACCATTAGACTACACGTCTAACTCCACTGAGTTAGACTACACGTCTAATTCCAGTTCTACCTCAGACTTGTCTAAAGGAGTTAGACGCACGTCTAACTTTCACTAATTAGACTACACGTTTAATTATCCAATAACCATTAGACTGCACGTCTAAATCTACTGAGTTAGACTGCATGTCTAATTCCGGTTCTACCTCACACTTGTCTAAAGGAGTTAGACGCACGTCTAACTTTCACTTCCTATTAGACTGCACGTCTAACTCCACTAAGTTAGACTGCACGTCTAACATTTACTAATAAGACTACACGTCTAATTATCCAATAACCATTAGACTGCACGTCTAACTCCACTGAGTTAGACTGCACGTCAAATTCCTGTTCTACCTCAGACTTGTCTGAAGGAGTTAGACGCACGTCTAACTTTCACTAATTAGACTACACGTCTAATTATCCAATAACCATTAGACTGCACGTCTAACTCCACCAAGTTAGACTGCACGTCTAATTCCGGTTCTACCTCAGACTTGTCTGAAGGAGTTAGACGCACGTCTAACTTTCACTAATTAGACTACACGTCTAATTATCTAATAACCATTAGACTACACGTCTAACTCCACTGAGTTAGACTGCACGTTTAATTCCGGTTCTACCTCACACTTGTCTAAAGGAGTTAGACGCACGTCTAACTTTCACTTCCTATTAGACTGCACGTCTAACTCCACTAAGTTAGACTGCACATCTAATTCCGCATAAATTAGACTTCCCATCTAATTGCAAATATATTAGACTACACGTCTAACTCCGATGAGTTAGACTGTACGTCTAATTCCGAATATCAATTAGACTACCCGTCTAATTACACGTCCATTAGACTACACGTCTAACTCCGGTGAGTTAAACTGTACGTCTAATTTCAAATATATTAGACTTACGTCTAATTCCGTGTATTCATTAGACTTACGTTTAATTCTTTACATCTATTAGACTACACGTCTAACTCCGATGAGTTAGAGTGTACGTCTAACTCCGATGAGTTAGAGTGTACGTCTAACTCCGATGAGTTAGACTGTACGTCTAATTCTGTTGAATGGCAAAGTCGGTCTAATGACCCTCATTAGATCCAAGTCTTATGAAATATTGTTTCAATACACCTCTATTAAAACTCATAAGTCATTTCATCATCAAAATCTCAGTGGTTAAATTATTTCAACACTTAGTCAAAATAATTTGACCCAACATATGTGCTCAAAATCCGTTCATTTAATGAGATGGCATAAGGATACACGAGTTGATTATGATATTTTGAGACAACTAGTTGATTCTATGACATGGAAATCATTTAATGAAAATTATAAAGATTTTTCCTTAGAGCCTCGTAACTTGATACTTGGTCTGGCAAGTGATGGGTTTCAACCATTTTCAAACATCGTATAGTATTTGGCATGTGATCCTTATTCCTTATAATTTACCACCAACTATATGCATGCAATCATCTAATTTCATTTTATGAATGCTAATTCCTGGTCCAGATAGTCCTGGAGATGCATTTGATATTTATTTACAACAGTTGATATATGATTTGAGTGAGTTGTGGAAAACTGGAATAAAAACATTTGATGCATCAACTTCACGGCATTTTACTTTACGAACTGCATTATTATGGACGATCCCTTAATGTAATAAAAATACCATCTAAATGAGATTGATAAATGGTCGTAAAGAGTGTTACATGTTTCATCGATGTTTTCTCTTAGAAAACCACATATTTCGAAAGGAAAAAGATTTGTTCGATGGTACGATTGAAATTAGAAAGGCGCCTGAATTATTATCCGGAAATAATTAACTTAGTTTTAACATCATCATAAAGGGGAAAATTGTTAGATTAAGTTAAATGAAGAAAAATATAAAATTAATTAAAAGAGAAATAATTAATTAAGTTGAAATAAGAAGAATATTTTTAATTTATTAAATGAATTTAGGTGAATAAAAATAAGTTTAATCAATACGACATAGTTTTAATGATGTGTTCGTAAACAAAACTAAATTGTGCAAATGTTTAATGCGCATGTACAGCTCCAAAGACGCTGTCAGTAGTCTGAAGAAGCGTGAGCAGACGCATTGCTTCAACAATAGTCTGAAGAAGCGTGAGCCGACGCCTTGCTTAAATAGTAGTCTGAAGAAGCGTGAGCAGACACATTGCTTCAACAGTAGTATGAAGAAGTGTGAGCAGACGACGCCTTGCTTCAGTAGTAGTCTAAATAAGTGTGAGAAGACACCTTGCTTTAACAGTAGTCTAAAGAAGCGTGAGCAGACACCTTGTTTCAACAACCGTCTGAAGAAGCTCGAGCAGATGCCTTGCTTCAATAATAATCTGAAGAAGCGCGAGCAGACGCCTTGCTTCAACAGTATTCTAAAGAAGCGCGAGCATACGCATTGCTTCAGCAGCTGTCTGAAGAAGCGCGAGCAACATCCTTGCTTCAGTAGCCGTCTGAAGAAGCGCTTGCTTATCTACAAAGCTCTTCAGTATAGAAAACATTAACATTCATTATCAGTAGTCTGCCAAGTCAGATTAATACGACAAATGTACAACTACCACATATGTTATGATTCAACTAGCCCAAACCGTACCTTCTAGTACACCATGTTCCAATGAAAATTATGTGCACTACCATCCTATACGCCACGATCCAATAGATATATTCTTTCATACGATCCCGAACATTTGGCATACATCTAATGGAAATCTTGCACGTATCTTTCAGATAGATTCTACCGTTGTGACACCTTAATATAAAAGTGATCAGAGTACAACAATGATCTCTCTCTCTCGATGACTCTCCGTGATATCTGAATTGCTTAGCTCTATATTTACTCTCTCTTTAAGATTATTTTATAACTCAATAAGCTATGATGACCTATTGTTTACTATTATACCTGTGTGTATTTTTAATAATTGTATGTTTAATAGAACGTGGTCTGTTCAATCGTGAGTGATATCTAGGAGTTTATAACTGACAGTTTTTAAGTCTTGAGTTCTGATTGGGTTTGTGTAGTCGCTATACAAATCAAAGTCTTCTAGTGAAATACTACTGAAAACAGAAGAAGGGGTGTCATAAGAGTTTTATCTACGAACATCCATAAAACTCTTGTATTATTTTATTTCTGCATTTAATAGTCGATTATCTGCCGCTTCAAATATAACAAACATTTCTGCCACAAGATTAAAATTTAATTGAAAGTGATTATTTTTATAGCAATATTCAACCCCCTTCTATTGTTGTCACCAATCCTAACAGATTGGAAGCTTACTATGAGTTGGAGAACACTCCTGAACTCTTTTAGAAGTTTTATGGATGCCTATATCTGAGCTTCACAGACTTGTACAAGGTTTCAAAATTTTCAAGAAAAGTTTGAAAAAAATTTTAATGGCAAATTATGTATGGGAATGATTGAGGGCTTGTGATTGTGATCCTTGCCTTTAATTTGCCTAGAGGGAGATATTTATATCCTCATAATGTTGGTTGATAGACCAAGTGGATCTAATTTCAATAAAAATGCCATTAATGACTTTAGTCTGTTCTTAATGCAACTTGATTGTTCAGGCGATGATGAATGTTATGATCGTAGGTTAATGATCATCGTGGTAGGGTGATCATTTCCGCTTTCGAATCAGATGGTTTGGTTAAATATCGGCTGAGTTCCAATTTTCAAAAATTAAAATCTTCGGGTAATCATCATGGTTGTTCTTCGTGAGTAAGAAGACAATCCAGAGCAGAAACGACGTCGTTTTGGGCTTAAATGCGAATGCTTGGTCGTTTCGTTTGCATTTAGTAATCGCTCTGTTGTGTTTGAGTGTTTCGTCAACATTTGGGCTAACGATGTTGAGGCACGCATTAATTGATTTAGTGCTGCGCAAAAATACTTCTCATTCGTTGTAGCGGGGTACACACTCCTCTAATGTTCGTTGGATGAAGCATGGGCGCTCATCCGACGACTGTAGAGTCTACTGCACTAAATTTTTCCAATTTGGGTTGCAGTAGATTACGCTACAAATTTAGTCTTAGGGCTTGTTTGAAATTGATTTTTTAATCCCTTTGGCTTATTTTAAACCTACAAAATACACAAATATTTTAAATAAACATAATATTTATTTTGCCTATTTATTTCATTAATTTTATATATTTTTATGGATTTTTATAAATAATATTTTTAGGATAAAATGGATATAATATTTATCATAATTATTTATTTTAATTTCTTTTAACTCTTTGAAATTTATATGAGATAAATAAATACAATATTTTTCTTGGTCATTATTTTAATTAATACATTAATTATTCCAATTAATTGTTTAATCATGTTTTGTCTTTAATTTTAATTATTTTAATTTTATTTATTCAAAATATTATATTAAAGTTTATAATATTATATCTAATAAATAATACAAAAAAAATTATCATTAAATATCATGATCAAATAATATTTATTAAAGTTGAATTTATAAAAAAATGAGTTATCTTTATTTAAATAAAGAAAAAAACAAAAACAAATGTTTTAGTTTGAAGTTCAAAATTTAAAACAAGAAAAATGTATAGCTAAACTATATATAAAATGACTAACTATTGCATAAATTATAACTCACTAGAGGGACTAGTGCCCGGCTTCGCACCAATTCAGACAAAAGTATGATGTAGTCCTATCTTTACATTTAGCATTTAATCAAATTAAATGTGTATTGTTGATCTCGAGATAGAAACATGATTTTGTAGGACAATCAAGTTAAACTTAAAAGTGGGAAATATTACATTTATAATATGAGCATTTACTCATTCAAACCATACATAAAAACCAGTCACCATATTCCACATAATACCGACTTCAAGTGAAATATTTATTTCTAGTAAAGGAAAATATAAATGAAATTATAAAACCAGAATTTATACTTTAGATACATTAGCCACCATATATTTCTAGAAATCTAATATTAAGGAAGATTCTCATAAAAGCATTTATAATCACAAATATATAAATTTACAACAAGAAAACAATTTCGTACAAATCGAAAGAGATGATAATAAGAATTATCTTAGCACGATAAGAAGATAAGCGATCGTGGACCTCATATCTAGGTACATGAGTAAAATTGAGGAACAAAGATATAACAGAGCCTTCAACTTCTTCCGCAATGCAATTGTCAGGCGAATTACACGAATAATCCGACAAATCTCTCTAGCATAAGTGTCAGCCTCGATCTCTTTCAAATATAACCATTAATAATGTTATTGATGGTGCTAGAGAAGATGAAGCTATATCATCGAACGAAAACTAGGAGGAAACATACTACCTTGGTGTAATTCCCTATATTCGACAGGTCTTAGTTTAGATGAATTCAACGTGTAAAATATTATAGATTTGGGACTATGGGACTTTTGATTTTAAGGGTAGCAAAAATAAGTATGTTTTGGTAATAGATATTATTTTAAAAAAATAAAAAAATAAATATTTTTAGGACGGGGGAGGGTTTGGCGAAAGTATTTATTTCTCATAATTTTTAACGACGCACAACATGCGTCGGTATCAGTATAATCTTGTTGATGGGAGTAATTTTTGGCCATGTGGTTAATTGTGCATTTACCATTTATGTAGACCTTGACCTAATAATTGATGTTGAATATTTATTCTAGTTTCTATGAGCTACTGATTATGTTTGGTTTACTTTAGTTTTAATGCATAAAATGTTTTGGTAAATGAATGATGAAGTTTAATATGTATATTAACTTCATTTCTTGATTGAAGTATTATCAAATTGAGAATTCTTTAAATTAAAATTATAAAAATTATATCCAATTATTTATAATAAAATCAATTCTAAAAATAGGGAATAACAAACTTCATTAATATTGTGGATCCAACCATTAATCAGACTATAGTATCAACATAAACATCAAAATAACAAGGAAAAAAAAAAAGTCACCAATTCAAATGTTGTTGGACATACTAGAAATTAAAAATACATACCACAGTTTTGTCATAATTGTAGCATCTCACACAATTATTAATGAATTAAATACAACAACCTTTTCCACTTCCAGAAGCATCATTGTCTTTTGGCCCATAAGCCGATTGTCCATGCCCACCACCATTGATGGATTTGTTTTTCTTCGCCTTCTTAAGAATAGGAACGTCGCTATTCTCCTCAGCCTTCATTTGGTCCAGAAAAGTTCTCAAGTAATTCTTCTCAGCCTCCGACAATAGAGGTATTGGAAGAGAATTCATGTAAAGATTTGCAGCTTCGATAATGGAGTTTTCAGATGGTGTCCCTATAATAAGAGGGTTCTCACCATTGGATGGTGTCAGTATAAGGTAGGTCTACAAGACAGTTAAAGTCCAAACAGAACTGAACTACTTCCATTCGATATTTTCTCATCCACCTGTTAAATTCCTTGCTTCCAAACACAAACTTCTTACCTTCAGTTGAAAAAGGAGGAACAAAAGATATATTCAATGTAAGACATATAAACATACCTAAAAGTAAAATAAAAAAGATATAAATTCACATATTAAAACAATATACGAAATCTCATAGATTGGTTGAATCTAAGAAGTATATATGCGGTTTTAATCTCAATTACTGTCATCATTTTCTTTCTAAATTTGTGTGATGACATTGAAACTCAACAAGAGAGAACAAATAAAAGTCACCTGATTTATCTTTCTACTAGATATATGTACTAAATAAAAACAAGACACTTAGAAATTGAAGTTCTGAATTAAAACTCGTAATTAAGATAATGAATGAACTAGTTTGTCTTAGAAAACATAGAGAAAATAAAGAAACAAAAATCTCAAGAATATACCTGGGGTCATTTCTTACACTATCTCCTTGTATGCTTTGGCTTTTCTCAACCACAATAATGGAGAAATAGAACGAGAACTTCTTAATTATAGTGAGATCTGTAAAACATATATTTTCTCATATTTTATTTCTAATTTGGACTAGTATTAATTTATTACTATTTATCAAATTAAATTATAATTGTGCGAGTGAATTCAAAATATATAGAAAATAAATCTAAAAAATATTTTAGTATGGACAAACATCATAAAATACTAAATTAAATTTGTTATAATACTATATACAGAAAATTATAAATAAATTTCTTAATGGATAGGTGAATATTATATAATTTTCCGTGTAAGAGATGATTACCATGTCTGCATAAGATCCCATTCTAAGATGATACGAAATGATAAATGAGAAGAGAAACGAGATGAAAATAAAGACGAGATGAAATTAAAGAAAATAAATATTAAGAGGGAGTTGAAAAATTAAGTTTTAATTATGAGTCATTACTTGGCTTTCTTGGTGAGAAATTAAGAAAAAACAATGTAGCCTTTTTGATATGCCATTTATATTTTTATTTTTGTTATATAAAGTCATAAAAGTATATAATTTAATTCACTATGGTACTTCAATTGACAAGAATCAGTACTTATTTCTTAGGAGATAAAAATCAAAAGTTTGATTTCCATTTATAATTATTTATGTTTACGTGATAAGCACAATAATGACGGTAGGATTCGTTGGTATAAACAAATGTTGAAGGTGGAAAGAGAGGTCGTCAGTTGTTGGCATTGCGCGTGTCTTTATTGCTCAAAACCACATGTGCCGACCATTTTAGTATCATCGCCATATTATCATTTATGACGACGATTTTTATTGTTGCCAATGAATGCTGTATAACGACGACTCATACCGTCGCCATAGAGGACTTTATAACGAAACTCACACCTCCTCCATAGAAGATTTTATAACAACCACTCACACCGTTGCCATAGAAGACTCTATGACGACCACTCACACCGTCGCCATAGAGGACTCTATAACGACCACTCACACCGTCGTCATAGAGGAATCTATGACGACCACTCTCACCATTATCATAAACTAATTTTTTTTCAAATATTATTAAATTACATTATTTTAATATGATATACAGATACATTTATAAAATATTAAAACTAAAGAAATTATAACCTTAAAACATAAACTAATAAAAATTATTATAAAATATTTAGTTTTAAAATCTATCTGTTAAAACTAAAAAAGTCATCAAAATATACAACAAAATGAATTTATAATTCACGAACTATAAAAAAAAATGTTATAGAAAACTTCTTTAAAATCTTTGTTAGGTAAAATTATTTTGATTAAAATACTTAAGAGAATAAGTCTATTCTAGGCCAACTTTATTTTGATGATATGTGATTAAAACATAACTGTGATTAAAACTTAACTGTGATTAAAAGTTAAATATGAATGAAGCTAAGCCGTCTAATTGTTTCTGTGCAGGTAAATCAGATTTGGCTAACTTAGACGTTGTAGTCTAACAGATAAGTAGTTAGACGTGCATTCTAACAGATACGTAGTTAAACATGTAGTCTAACTTCTTCAGACAAGTTTGAAGTGATACGTAGTTAAACGTGCAGTCTAACAAATACGTAATTAGACGTGCGGTCTAAAAAATACGTAGTTAGACATGCAGTCTAAAGTACAGTCTAATAGATACGTAATTAGACGTGCATTGTAACATATACATAGTTAGACGTGTAGTCTAACAGATACGTAGTTAGACGTGCAGGCTAACAAATACGTAGTTAGATGTGCAATCTAACAAATTTGTAGTTAGATGTGCAGTCTAAGAGATACGTAGTTAAACATGCAGTCTAACACCTTCAGACAAATTTGAATTGATACTTAGTTAGACGTGCAGTCTAATAGATACGTAGTTAGACGTGCAGTCAAACAGATACGTAGTTAGACGTGCAGTCTAAAGTATAGTCTAACAGATACATAGTTAGACGTGTAGTGTAACAGATACGTAGTTAGAAATGCAGTCTAACAGATACGTAGTTAGACGTATAGGTTAACTGATACGTAGTTAGACGTGCAGTCTAACAGATTTTTAGTTAGACTTGCAGTCTAATAGATAGTTAGGATAATGGGTAACATAGTTAGACATTGGCGTCCAACTCCTTCAGACGACTCTAAAGGGATGCGTAGTTAGACGTTGCTGTCTAACTTCATTAGACACGTGTCTAATGGAACACGCTATTAGACGTTGACGTTTACCTCCTTAGACTAGGAAGTCTAATGGAGCACGTCTAATGCCTTGCTTCAACAGCTGTTTGAAGTTAGCATACGTCTACCTACGATCAACTAGTTGTCTGCTACTCTGCTCCACTTACTCTTGTGCAGTCTAATAAGCCAGCTAATTGTATCCAATGAACGAATGTCACGTACGTAAATGTCCTGCCAACGGTTTGTCCAGTACAAGACAGTATCAGAAAGGATCCATGAAGAAGATTCGACCATTGGTGTTCTTCTACTACAAATAGATGTTGAAGGACAACGGTCGAATCACCGATTACTTTGCTCACTTTTACAATCTTACAAGATTACTCTTGCACTTACTGAATCCTATCATCTTCCAAATTCAAGAGAGAAAGAATTAAAAATTGTTCTAGCTGAATGAATATTGTTCTTAATATTGTAAGTTGAACAGAGGCTGTTATGTTCAACATAGTGTTAGCTAGATTAGTAAATTGTATTTCATTAAAAGAGTTTAGTGAATTTTTCCGGTTGTGGAAGAAGGGGTGACGTAGGAGGGTTTCCTCCAAACATCCATAAACAATTTGTTGTGTTCTTTACTTTGAGTCTTTTATCTTTTATTGGTTCAAAGCTTCAAATCCGACGAACACTTCCGCCCTTGAAATCGTTTCAAGAGTTCGAAGGATTTATGAAGAATATAAGCAGATTTTAACTTCTAATAAAGTTAAAATCGAATCGTTTATTGTGATTTGTTATATGTAGCCAGATCCCTGTCTTTAATAGTATCACCAATCCTATCAATTAGTATCAGAGCCTCGTTTTCTATTCTCAATAAACAAGAACTTGATGTTTGTCATCAACCAAATTCATGTGCTCTCAAAAGAAAACTATGATTATTGGATGATATGAATGCAAACTCATTTGGCTGCCCTTGATTGTGATATTTGGGATGTTATAACTAATGGTCCGATAAAGATTCAAAATCGTAGATGCAACTGGACAACTGAAGAAAAGATGATGAAGAACCTGGATAATGTTGCCAAAGACGTCTTGTTCAAGTCGATCAACATGAACATATTTAGTGAGATCAAGTCATGCTCCTCTACTAAAGAAATTTGGGAGAAGCTGATTCAAATATATGGCAATAATATTCAAACAAAGAAGAACCAAACAGAGCAGAAGGTTCTTATAAGTGCTGAAAACATGTCCAAGTGGGCCGATAGCGACTCAGAGGACTCATTTAGTGAAATTGATAACGAAGTTGTCACATGCTTGATGGAAGATGACCAATCCAAGGTATTTAACTCTTCCTCAAAAGGTTTTACAAGAGATGAGTTAACTAATGCACTCAATGACATGGTCAGTGAGTACAAGAAGTTATCAAACTCATTAAATGAAATGAAATTAAAATATGAATCTGATAATTCTTTTTTATCTCAAGTTTTTGAACCAAAATCTTCTAAAAACAAAGTAGTTGAGCTCTCATCTAAGAATGAGACGCTCAAAGAAAAAGTTCAAACTGTGGTTTCATAAAAACAAAGTTTGAAATATGTGGTTAGTTCTTAGACAAGGTCTGGAGATGCTGTCAGACAACAAATTTATATGCTGAAACCTACCGGATGCAAATCCGATTTAGGATTTGACATAAATGATTCAGACAACTCTTGTAAGAATTTAAACTCAGTAACAGACAAAAGACTATAAACTTCTTCAGAGGGAGTTTAACTAATAATGGAACTGATCCAAGTTGTGAGGATCTAACACTAAAGGATGAGCTTATTCATATTCCGCCGATTGTTAGAGGGATGAAACCTAGGAAAAAGCAGCCAGCAAGTCCGACAAATTAAAACCTAACAAGAAGTCAAGGAGTTTTAAACAAAAACATCCTCTAAGGTTAAAGGAACAACTTCTAGCAGCAACACGTCTACTAAGCCTAAATCATACGCACTTATTACTACACAAAAAGAGAACTCCATCAGAATAACTCAAATATGGATTCCAAAGGGACTGATTGATTGAGGACCCAAGTAATGTGGGTACCAAAAGTTTTTAAATATGTTTTTGTGTAGGTTGACTGTCTGAAGGATTCAGTTTGGTATTTGGACAGTGGATGTTCCAGACACAAGACTAAAGAAATACGACTTCTAACTGATATAACAAAATGCTCAGGTTTTAAGATCACTTTTGGAGATAATCGCAAGGGTAAGACCATGGGTAAGGGTACGATTATCCATGGTAAACTGATCATCAACAACATGCTACTTGTTGAAAACTTGTGTTGTAACCTGATAAGTATAAGTCAATTATGTGATAATGTATTTTCTATTGATTTTCAAGCTCATGCATGTTTAGTTAAGGATAAACAGGGTAACGTTTTGTTAACCGAAAGTAGGGTAGGAAATTCTTACAAAATGAACTGGAAAACTGAAATATCTAATCCCATAAACATGATTACTAAAACTAATTAAAACTACATATGGCATAAGAAATGAATCATCTCAATTTTAAAACTATTAACAATATTTGTTCGCATAACTTGGTTTTCGGTTTACCCAACTTAAAGTTTTTAAAGGACATGGTTTGTATTGCTTGCTAGTTAGGCAAACAGAACAAATCATCGATCAAAAGTAAAGGGACGTCTCAGTCCAACCGGTGCTTGGAACTTTTACACATGGATCTATTTTGTTTAATTCCTATAAAGAGCTTGGGAGAAATGAGATTTACTCTAGTCATTACTGATGATTTTTCACGATTTACATGGGTTGCATTTTTGCAATCTAAATATTAGACGACTGAGAATTTTATTAAGATCCTTAGAAGAATTCAAAACCAAAATTTTTTAATCATTATTCGGATTAGAAGTGATTTGGGAACCGAATTCACCAACAGATGCCTAATTTCATATCTCGAGGAATCTGGTATTACACATGAGTTGTCTAGTGCCAGAACTCCACAACAAAATAACATTGCTGAGAGAAGAGTTAGGACACTGAAGGAAACAGCGAGATCGATGCTTGTCGACTTAGGTGTTCCTCAAAAGTTTTGGGAAGAAGTCATAAACACAACATGCTATACATAAAATCGGTCAATAATTCACAAACGCTTTGACAAAACCCCATATGTACTGTTTTATGGAAGAATTCCTACAATTTCTTACTTTCGAGTATTTGGGTATAAATGTTTTATTCATAACAATGAGAAAAAAATATTTGACCGTTTTTTATGCTAAAACATATGCTGGAATCATGCTAGGTTACTCCTCAGTTAGTAAATCTTTTAGAGTGTACAACAATCATACACAAACTGTTGAGGAATCCTTCTATGTTGTTTGTGATGAATCTGTTGAAAATAATTTTATTGATCCCATCGACCTTTCAACAGATTAGAAGCTGCAAGTTTTGAATTTGATAGTGAGAATGAAGCTCATATTCAAAGGGATTATCCGTCTAATCAAGTGGCTGGTCCGGTTGAGAATCAACTAGACGTCCAAACTCTGGTTCAACAGGTTGTTGAAGGTTCAGATGTCTAATCCTCTTGATTCAAACTTCAGATGGAATATAAATCATCCACCAGAATTAATAATTTGTAATTCTAACTCTCCTCGTAAGACAAGACGTCAATTGTTGGATGAAATGGCTAACTCCGCATTTATTTCTCAAATTGAGCCTAAAAAAAGTGGTGAAACTGTGCTTGATCCAAATTGGATCAATGCTATGCAAGAAGAGTTAAACCAATTTGTAAGAAATAAAGTGTGGCATCTAACTCCAAGGTTGACTGATTAATCGGTTATTGGAACTAGATGGGTTTTTCAAAAAAAACCTAGTGAAGAGGGCTTAGTTATAATAAACAAAGCCCGATTGGTTGCTCAAGAGTATAGACAGGAGGAAGGAATTAACTTTGAAGAGTCATTTTCTCCTGTGGCCAGACTTAAGACAATCAGAAATTTCCTAGCTTATGCATCTTTAGAAGTGCATTTCTAAATGGTAAATTAAATGAAGATGTTTATGTTGAATAAACTCATGATTTTTCTTATCATACTTTACCAAATCATGTTTTTAAACTTGACAAAACTTTATATGGTTTGAAACAAGCTCCAAGAGCTTAGTATGATACCTTGACTAAGTTTCTGTTTGATCATGATTTCATTATTGGTTCAGTTGACAAAATATTGTTCAGATTTGTTAAAGACTCTCACATCCTGTAAGTTCAAGTATATATTGATGATAAAAGTCCGGGTCCTGATGGGTTTAATGCACAGTTCTTCAAAGACAATTGGTCGGTTGTGGGTAAAGATGTTACTGATGGGGTTCTGGAGTTTTTTAAAAATAGGAAGATGTTAAAGCAATGGAATACAACGGTTCTAACCTTGATCCCGAAAACTGTGGTACCTGAGAAAGTACAAGATTTCAGACCAATTTCCCGCTGCAATGTGATTTATAAAATCATTTTTAATCGTTTTAAAAATGTAAGAGGAAAAATAATAAATCTTAATCAATCTGCATTCATCCTCGGTAGGACAATCTCTCATAATATTCTTCTCATGCAAAGCCTATTAAAAGGCTACGGGAAAAAGAAAATATCCCCGAGAGTGGCTTTCAAAATAGATATCAAGAAAGCTTTCGACTCTGTTAGATGAGAAGCCATTCGAGACTTTCTGGTTGTTTATATTTTTCCTATGATTTTTATCGATTGGATTATGCAATGCATTTTATCATCCTTCTTTGTTGTTAGCGTCAATGGAGTCCACGGAGGCTATTTCAAGGATGAAAATGGGGTAAGGCAAGGGGACCACCTCTCTTCTTACCTTTTCGTAGCTATCATGGCGATCTTTCAGAGCATCTTCGCGATGTTCCGAAAGAATCGTCCATACATCTTTCACCCATTCTGTGAGGTAGAAGAGGTAACAAATTTATACTTTGCTGACGATTTGTTTATTCTAGCACACGCAGACATTGATTCCATTAAAACTATTAGGGCTGCACTAATGTTCTTTTCTGAGGTAACATGTTTAACTATTAATGAAAGAAAAAGTGTGGCATTTTATGGAGGCGTGAAGGACGAAACAAAGCAGGACACATTCAACATCATGGGCATCAAGGAAGGCAGCTTTCCCATAAGGTACTTAGGAATTCCGTTAACTGCGAAGCAGATCGAGATCTCACACTGAAAGCCGCTGATTGAAAAGGTAAAAAACACGATATCTGTCTGGGCAGCGAAAAAACTTTCTTATGCAGGGAGGATCGAACTTATTAAAACCGTGGATATGGGCATAGTTGGCTACTGGGCGCAGCAAATGGTCATTCCGAAAAGGTAATGAAGGAACTCGACGCGCTGATGAGAAACTTTATCTGGGGTAGTAGTGGAAGAGGATGAAAGAAAGTCAAATGGATCGCTCTCTGCAAACTAAAAGACGATGGAGGCATCGACTTGAAGAACTGTATCGAGTGGAACAAGGCTCTAACCTTCAAGCATATGCGGGCTCTAGAGTGCAATCAGGAGTCATTATGGATCAAATGGGAGCATACGAGGTTTATGAAACACGAAACTAGCATTTGGACCTGCAAAATTCACGAAGGTATGAGCTGGTCTTGGAAAAAGATTCTTAAACTAAGAAGCGATATTGCAGATCTTTATGACACCCGACTAAGGGACGGGAAAGACACTCTATTCTGGCACGACCCCTGGTTCGAAAACTAGCCTAATATCGACAATGAGGAGTTTCAAAATACCCGTATCAGAAGAGACTACGCAAAAGCGAAAATCAGAGACATCAAAGACGGGAATTATAACTTTCTCTTGAGATGAAATCCAGAAGGAAAGAGGATACTTGATCATATAAGTAACATACAACTACACGACAGACCGAATATTCATGAATGGAATGCTGAGGACAATGGGAAGCTGGTATTGAAGAAAATATAGGAGGTAATCCGAGAAAAAGCGTAGAAAGTATAATGGGCTCCTCTTGTATGGTCAACGAATATTATCTCTCGACACTAGTTAATCCTATGGCTCGCCTTCTAAGAAAGACTCAGCACTCGTGATCGTATCAACAAGTATATGAGCATCTCAGACGTGAGCTGTCTTCTATGCATATGAAAGGAAGAACCATAGATCACCTATTCGGGAGTTGTTGTATTGCTTCGGAGCTTTGGGACAGATTCTATAAAAGCCTGGAGCTGATTAATTTCCCGAGCGAATGGAATGAAATCAAAGAAGCAGCACTAATCAAAGTCAAGGGAAATAGATTTACAACAAGCGTGTTGAAGTGCGGCTTCGGAGAAGTGGTGTATAACATTTGGCAAGAACGAAATACAAGGGTATATGGAAGAACCCTCATGAGTGTTGACGAGTTATGGAAAAATATTGTATCGGATTGAAGCGCCCTCGCGAGTACGTAAAGAGGAATTCCAAGCACGGAGCAGAACTAGAATATCTGCAGGAACTGGAGTTTACCGTTTTTTAAACTCACTAGAATTGAAAGCATTGTAAACAGATAATTTATTTACGTTTTTAGCTTTTTAACTTTTACATAATATTACGACTTCAAAATCATTCTAGGCCTGTCTAGAATGATCTCTTAAACTCGTGGTTTTTTTTCCCGTTTTTGGGAATTTTTTATGAAATGACGCTAAGTCATTTCCCCCCCCCCAAAAAAAAGTATATATTGATGATATTATATTTGAGTCAACTAACCCAAATTGTGTGAGAAATTTTCCAAGCTGATGCAGGACAACTTCAAGATGAGTATGATGGGGAATTAACCATTTTCATAGGTCTCCAAGTTCGTCAACTTGAAACTGGGACCCTCATCAACCAAGCCAAATATACCAATGAATTATTAAAGAAGTTTGAAATGAAGAGCTGCTCGACTGCAGCCACTCCAATGAGCTCCTCAAGCAAGTTAGAAAAAGATGAAGACGGAAAAAGCGTTGACATCACTACCTATAGAGAACTCATCGACTCCTTGCTCTCTCTTACTACCAGCCGTCCAGACATCCAGTTTGCTGTCGGTGTCTATGGATGATTCCAGACTAATCCTAAACTATATACCTTTATTACTGTTAAGCTTATTTTGATATATATAAAGGGGACTCAAAATGTGGGACTGTGGTATCTAAAGGATTCCAGTTTCAATCTAAAGAGTTTCTTAGATGCAGATTATGCAGGTTGCAAGATTGATCGAAAAAACACCAATGGAACTTGTTAGTTTCTTGGTGATCGTTTGATCTCTTGGTTCAACAAGAAACAGACGTTGGTTGCTACGTCTACAGCTGAAGCTGAATATCTGCATTCTCGGACAAAGCATATTGAAATCAGACATCATTTCATCCGAGAGAAAGTCAGTTAGAAGCATATCTGCCTTGAATATGTTCCAACAGATTAACAAGTGGAAGACGTGTTCACGAAGCCACTACCCGAGACTAAGTTCTCTTACTTTAGAAATATTTTAAGACTTGTTGATCTTGACAGATTTATTTAAATTGATCATGCATAAATTGAGGGGAATATATTGTTTAAATGTAACTAGACAGACTTGTGTAGACAGAGGTCTCAATCTGTCAAATGGATCAGTAGTCGAAAGAATACACCTACTGAGACGTATACTTGCTTTAGTAGTGTGTGTTTCCAGGTTGGAATGTCTTGGTTTAAAACCTACGCAGTTAGACATCAAAGTCTAATAGACGTTTAGATATCTATAAGACTAACGTAGATAGACGCTAATGTATAACTAGACACACAACTAGCACGTGTTGTTCATGCGTAGATAGATTACATTAAATGTCTATGTACTATTCTCGCTAAAAATCAAACAGTCATTTCTTCAATAACTTGAAGACATGTGTCTCTCAATGTTAAAAGAATGACTAAAATCTATGATGTTCCTTTACTGCACGTATTACATTAATGACCAACTTTCATGATTATTTTAAATGTTGTTTATCTTAAATGATACATCTCTTGGGAACATGTTTTTATATTTTTGACGGTTCATATAATCATTACGTTTAATGATCAAATGTCAGTTTTCTTTTATAAAAAGAATTGTCATATTCAAGGGTTTGAATATCTCTCTTAGTGCTCTTTCTCTAAGAAATTCTCTCGTACTTCTTAATATTTTGAATTCCTAAGTTCTCTTTCAAATTATAGAAATGGGTTCTTTAGCGCCATCCACTCTTCAGATAGACTTTCATTTAGTGTCTACCGTAATCATTCCTGAAATGGTTACAATATTCAGATCCTTAAAAGCTTCAGGCCTTGAAAATTTTCTCAAGGCACTTGTCATTATGTACGAACCCGAGATTCGTGAGTTCTTCAAGAATGGAGGTTTATACAATAATAGGATTGTTGTAGCCAAGATTTTTGATCATGTTGCCTCCTTCACTGAAGACTCATTCTCTCGTTTCTTCAAACTTCCTATAGAGGGACTATATGAGTTCCCGAAATTCTTCGAGGAAGTCTTATCCAAAATGAGGCTTGCGTTTTCAGACACCTATCGTGATGGGGTTCTTGTTCCTATTGAAACTCACGGGCAGAAGTCCGCTATAAAAGTTGAGTTCTCCCTGCTCAACGATATCATATCCAAGTCCCTTCTAGCCAAGGGCTTCTGAAATTCTTACTTGAAGATGGTCTTTGACTAAGGGGACATCAATCAACCGGTCGATGATAATTTTCAGAAACTTGATGGCAATGCTCTCTCCTGAAAGGAGATTGCCTGGGTATGTTACCCCGCCCAGCATGCTGCTTCCTACTCTTCTTTCAAGTGTTAGGGACCTGGGATCCTCATCAAATCTTCTAGAGTCTTGTCCTACCAAAGGGTTATTGACTATGATCTTAGAGTTAGAAAACTTAAGCTCAAGAAAAGAAATCGGAAAATTCTTCTGGCCGAAAGTGATCAATAGGAATCCATCTCCCGATGATGTTAAAAAGGGGGAAAGTAAAAGAAGTGACATTAGGCCCTGGGGAACTAAGAATAGAAAGGGATAAGAAAAGAGACCAATCTTTTTGTTCTTGGGAAATTTTCACTGATGTTGATTATTTCACCAAATATTTTAATGAATATATGATATTTTGTTACTGCTTTGCTGTTTATCGATTGTCTCTACTCATTTTAGTCTTTTATTTAAGTTTTAACATCATCAAAAAGAGGGAACTTGTTGGATCAAATTAAGAGAATAATTCTATCCTATGCCAACTTTATTTTGATGATATGTGATTATAACTTAATTGTGATTAAAATTTAAATATGATTGAATCTAAGTCGTCTAATTATTTTTGTGCAGGTGCATCAGACTTGGCTATCTTAGACGTGGTCTAAGCAGGCTAATTAGACGTGTAACGTAGTTAGACGCTGTAGTCTAACATATACGTAGTTAGAGGTGCAGTTTAACAAATACGTAGTTAGACATGCAGTCTAACTCCTTCATACAAGTATGAAGTGATACGTAGTTAGACGTACAGTCTAACAAGTACGTAATTAGACGTACAGTCTAATAGAAATGTAGTTAGACGTGCAGTCTAATAGATACATAGATAGACATGCACTCTAATAGATACTTAGTTAGAAGTGCAGTCTAAAAGATAAGTAGTTAGTCGTGTAGTCTAACAGATACGTAGTTAGAAGTGTAGTCTAACTCCTTCAGACAAGTCTGAAGTGGTACGTTATTAGACGTGCAATCTAACTCGTTCAGACAAGTCTTAAGTGATACGTAGTTAGACGTGTAGTCTAACAAATACGTCATTAGACGTGCAGTCTAATAGATACGTAGTTAGATGTGCAGTTCAATAAATACGTAGTTAGACGTGTAGTCTAACAAATACGTTGTTAGACGTGCAGTCTAACATATACGTAGTTAGACGTACAGTCTAACTCCTTCAGACAAGTCTGAAGTAGTACATAGTTAGATGTTGTAGTCTAACAGATACGTAGTTAGACGTGCCGTCTAACAAATACGTAGTTAGACGTGTAGTCTAACAGATACGTAGTTAGACGTACATTCTAACAGATACGTAGTTATACATATAGTTTAATAGATGTGTAGTTAGACGTTGTAGTCTAACTCCATTAGACGTGGTGGTCTAATGGGTAACATAGTTAAACGTTGGCGTCTAACTCCTTCAGACAAGTCTGAAGGGATGCGTAGTTAGACGTTACTGTCTATATCCATTAGACGTGAGGTCTAATGGAACACGCTATTAGATGTTCACTCTAAATCATTTAGACTATGCAGTCTAATTGAGCACATCTAATTCCTCGCTTCAGCAGCTGTTTGAAGTTAGCATACATCTACCCATGATCAACTAGTTTTCTACTACTCTGCACCACTCACTCCTGTACAGTCTGACAAACCAGCAAATTGTATCCAATGAACGAACGCCGCATAAGCAAATGTCCTTCCAACGGTTTGTCCAATACAAGACCATATCAGAAAGGATATTCGGCGCACTACCAGTTCGGTATGACCATGATCCATTTGCTCAGAGTCTGTTATACTCTTGTCCTTTGGGAGGCCTTCCAATGGATGCTTACCATGTGTCCATGAAGAAGATTCGACCATTGGTGTCCTTCTACTACAAATAGATTCTCAAGGACAACGACCGAATCACCAGTTACTTTACTTACTTTTACAATCTTACAAGCTTACTCTTTCAATTACTGATTCCTATAATCTTCCATGTTCAGAAGAGAAATAATCAAAAACTGTCTAGTTGAGTGAATATTGTTCTTAATATTATAAGTTGAACATAGGGTGTTCTGTTCAACGGAGTGTACCTAGATTAATAAATTGTATTTGATTCAAAGAGTTTAGTAAATCCTTCCGGTTGTAGAAGAAGGGGTGACGTAGGAGGGTTTTCTCCCAACATATATAAACAATTTCTCCCAACATCCTCCAAGTTTTTTCTTCTAAATCCAACCTAGATATTGTATGATATGTATGTTTGAGTCAATGGTCGCCTAAAAAATATCCAAGGAAGAAAGCAATTACTTGCATATTTTATTAATCAACAAGTGGTATATTGATATGTATGTATGTACCAATCTGCATTTCTTTCTTTTTCCATAGTTGTTTCTATCTGTTTCGAAAGTTTATTCTACCTTTTTATTTAATTTTATTTGATTCATTTCATCTTCATATGAATTCATTGTTGCTATATTTGCTATATTACTTCAAGTATAAAAATAAAATTCATCCTTCTTAGAAATCTATTTATTATTTGCTTACACTCTTCATGTTTTTGGCCGACATGAAAGATTGAAGCATAATCTCTACTAAGATTTGCATCCGTCTGAAAATTTTCTGAAAATCCATTTGTTAGATATCTAAATCCTTGATGTATTATCAGTGTTTGTGTGTGCGAATTAGTGTTGGCATATGTGAAATCTTTGTTGAATTAGAATAAGATGTAATGTAACTTATAAAATTGATTCAAATTTGGTAGGTACTATATATATTCATTTCTCGTGGTCCAAGAAATGAAATAAGATCTATTGTTCCTCATAGAGAATTGGCTATTATGTTCAATGTTTTTCTAAATTTTTTTTCTCTTATAACCATAGGATGAAGGCTCATATTCTTGTTGGTGGATTTGGAACTCGGTTGAGGCCATTGACCCTAAGCGTCCCAAAGACACTTGTTTATTTTGCTAACAAGCCTATGATTATAATATGGTATGAAATGTATATTCTTCCATTTTTGATTCTAGTATTTTTGTAATGTTTATGTCTTTCTACATGTCATTTGTTTATGTGAGTGTGCTAGCTCAATGGGCGTTGTTAGTAGTTTGAAGAAGCGTGAGCTGACGCCTTGCTTAAACAGTAGTTTGAAGAAGCGTGAACCGATGCCTTTCTTAAACAATAGTTTGAAGAAGCGTGATCAGACGCCTTGCTTCAACAGTAGTCTAAAGAAGTGTGAGCAGACGCCTTGTTTCACTAGCAGTCTAAATAAGCGTGAGCAGACGCCTTGCTTCAACAGAGCGTGAGCAGATGCCTTGCTTCAACAACAGTCTGAAGAAGCTCAAGTAGATGCCTTGCTTCAACAACAGTCTGAAGAAGCACGAGAAGACGCCTTGCTTCAGCAGTAGTCTGAAGAAGCGCGAGCAGACGCTTTTCTCCAACAGCCGTTTAAAGAAGCGCGTGCACCAGTCTTGCTTTAGCAGTTGTCTGAAGAAGCGCTTTCTTATCTGCATAGATATTCAGCATATCGAACATCAACGTTTGTTATCAGCAATCTGCCAAGTCAACTTAATACAAAAAATGTATAACTACCACATATGTTATTATTCCACTAGCCCGCGTTGTACCTTATAGTAAACCACGTTCTAATAAATATTCTGCGCACTACCATTCCGTACGTCACGATCCAACGAATATATTCTTGCATACAATCTCGTACATCTGGTGTACATCTGATGGAAAGATGACACGTATCTTTTAGATAGATTCTACCTTTGCTATACCTTAATATAAAAGTGATCAAAGTACAACAATGATCTCTCTCTCTCGCTGACTCTCCGTTATATCTAAATTGCTTAGCTCTTTGTTTATTCTCTCTAAGATTATTATGTAATTCACTAAGCTAAACTGACCTATTATTTACTGTTCTACCTGAGTGTAGTTTTAGTAATTGTAAGTTGAACAGAACGTTGTCTGTTAAACATTGAGTGATAGTTAGAAGTTCAGAACAGACCGTTGTTAAGTCCTGAGTTCTGACTGGGTTTGTGCAGTCTCTATACGAATTAAAGTATTCTAGTGACACTGGTAAAAAAATGACCTTTACCGACAGATATTACCGAGGATTTTATAAAACTCTCCTAATTGATCCCGAGAGGAACAAATCTTTCGTTATTAAAAATAGATTCCGAGTGGTGTCTAAAACTTTCGGTTTTACTAATTAATACCGAAAGTTCTACAAAGAACTTTCGGTTTTTCTCTCGGTTATCTAAAACCAAAAACTTTAGGATATCTTTCGATAAACGCACAATTATTTTTAACGATAGAGTTAATACCGAGGAATGGCGAGAGTTACCTTAACTCTCGTAATTTGGTCTATACCGAAAGTTATAGGGTCAAAACCGAGAGTTTTTACTCTCGGTTTTGACCCCTTTTTCACCAGTGTGAAATCCTTCTGAAAACAAAAGAAGGGGTGACGTATGAGTTTTATCTACGAATATTCATAAAACTCTTATATAATTTCATTTTTGCATCTAATAGTTGTAGGTATTTGGGGTTTAATAACGACCACTTAAAAAGATCTCAATATTTGGGGCTTTATAACGACTACTTAAAAAGTCCTCGGTATTTGGGCCTTTATAACGACCACTTAAAAACCCTTGTCATTGTAACCACTATACATGTAAACCTTCTTAGTTTTAAATAAAATGTAATTTATTTAAATATATCAAATTAAAATAATTTAAATCAATTTGTTTAATTATCATAATGTTTTAAATTGTTTATTATCTCTTTAAAAAAATTATTAAACAAAAGTACTTATAATTTAAATTAATTAAGATATATCCAAATTAAAAAAAATATTCAGAGGTATTAGAGGTATTAGGAGTTAGATCTAATACTTAGAATAATGAATTTATATTAACTCATCCATTATTTATATCTCAATTTTCATAATGCTTGTTATATTGAACACATTCCTCATTTATATCTTTTGCAAAATATAAATAAAACGTTTGAAAATTCAATACCCAAAGAATGACATAAATTATTTTGTGAAATAAGAGAACTGAAGTTGGAAAATAAAATCACACAATATTAGTCAACATATTGAACAAAAATTCGATAAATAAAATATGAATCATGATTGTGTTGTCAATAATCTAACTTATTTTTATTTATTTACTTTTGCTAAGAGAGATTACTTGTTCAATGTCTAGATTATAAGCTATTTAGTGTAACATTTTTAAATTCATTAAGTTTAAGAGAAAATTTAATCATCGATAAAAGATCATAGGCCTATTTAAATGATTTATAATAAAATAAAATAAAAAAAAATTTTAGGTCTTCAATTCAGATTCAGTTCCCTGTTCCCGCCTCCGGTAAATTATATTCACCGTTCCCGCTCTCCATTACTCCCGCTTCCGATTGTTTCTCGCCATGGCTCCCCTCTCCCGACTGCTCCGCTCTCCATTCCCGCATTCACGATCAATCTCAAAATGATTTCACCACTGGAAAACAAACTAGCCGTATACACGACGAATTGACGCACACAATACACTGATTACTACTAAAATTCCAACAACCTTGTTCCTCAACTCGCATGGGCTTTCTTCTACCTTCAGATTCGCCAAATCGCGCCTCTTCACTTCTCCTCCAGTCCTTAGATAGTCGATTAGACGAGAGACGAGTAGTCAGTAGACGAATAGATTTAGTCTTCTTCTACTTCAGTTCTTCGACAGCACATCTCAATTTTCGTTCAACGGTCCAGCCTCCAAGTATCATTTTTGTCTATCACTTATCATTTTGATATATTTACTAGTGAGTTTCTAGATATAATTATATTGTGAAATCAAATGAAATTTCTAGAAATGTTTAGATAATGCGCACTTTCTTAGTTTATGTTACAGACAGTTACTTTAAAAATTATGTTAAATATAATTACTAAAAAAAGTACCATATGGCCATGATTAAGAACAAAATTGATATGAGAGTAAATTTATATTGATGTTGTTAGCAGTTAGATTTTAGTATTGTTGAAGATGATCATGCTTTATGTGTATGTCAAGAATAATAGACCTGACAAATTACTCTTTAAGAAAATCAGTGTATCAAAATGACACACAAAATCACTTGCATCCACTCAGCATGTCCAAACACTTAAAGAATCAAAAATTGAATTAAAACTCCACTTTCTCTATTAATCAACATTATCTTAATGATCATCATCGGAAAATCAATTAGACTACTATCATGGTTTGTAATATTAGAGTTTGGTTTTTACCATTTCATTATTGTTGCCCAATGACTAGATTTTCACTAACCAAACCAGTACAATAAGTATATAAACTCTATTATGTATTGTTTTTCTTATTTCTCTCATAAAATTAATAATATTGTAAGTAAAAGATGATTATATTTTAATATTTAGCTTTCTCAATTATTTTCACATGTTGGTAGCACCTAAAATTTTAAAACTAACTTAGTATTACTGTAGGTTAATAACAGTAACTTATATGATTGTCTCATAGTGAAGTATCAGACTTTAAACTCAATTATATAACATGCTTTGTGTGTAGATTTGAATTAATTCCCTAGATAGGTAAGGTAGTGTCTATATGTTAGCATGATCATTTAAAAATATGATTTATGTATCCTAAATCTTGATTTCCAGAACTCTTATAATATAATCTGCAATTATTAGTTAGTTTTAGTTAGTTGAATTCATCTTTGTGCATAAATAATGACATGTTCTTTATTTCAAATTTACAAAAAGTTTCTTAAAGGCTCCTTCAATGGTATGGTTAATATGAATATTGTCTATCAATTTCATTATTTCTGCTGAATTTAATTAATAAGAAATAGATATACGAAATTGTGAGTTTTTTGGCTATCGCGCCTGTTTAAAAATGAAAGAAGAAATCAGGATATTTATCATCATTTTTGTCGCGGATAATTTTATTGATTAAAAATTTCTTATTTGTTCTTCTCACGCCACTTTGTTTTTTCATTCATAAGTGATTTTTAATTATTTATATTTCTTAATGTCTTAATAGTATTTCAGGTATTCATCTCCATTCTTGTCATTGGAAAAAATTCAGAGTTCTCGTGTGTTGATCATTAATTCATCAAATATCAGGTATCAAATTTTATTGTGTTATCTTTTATTTGATAGATTTAGGAATAAATATGATAGACAATTATTGACCCACATGACAAAGCGTGCAAAATTTTGTGTTAGTTGTTTTTAACTCTTGAATTTGAATTGTCTTAAGAAATTTAAATTTTTGTAAAGAGTCTTACGTGAAAATGATATTATAATTTATTTGTAGAATGCATACACCCGATAAAACATGGATGAATCTTGCACGTCAATATTGAAAAACATCAAATATATATTCAAGGGGTTAATTCTTTTTTGGACTTTTTTGAGAGATCAGGTAGAACAAGTAACATTGCATGTTCATGTGTTAAATATGGGAATATAAGTTACTTGGATAGAGACATCGTGAAAATCCACTTGATAGTGTATGGAATAAGAAAAAGTTATACATTTTGTTATTGTCATGGAGAAAAGCGATCTAGAAGTTATGAAGATTGTGATAATGATGAATTAGAGGGTGATAATGATGAATTAGAGGATGATAATGATGAATTAGAGGGTGATAATGATGAATTAGATGGTGATAATGATAAGTTAGAGGATGATAATGATGAATTAGAGGGTGATAATGATGAAGACAGTGATAACGATATAGAAGATTCAAATCGTGGTAATGATAGTGAAGAACCACATGAGGAAGATAAATCTTTTTTTAGATTGTTAAATGATTCCAAAGAACCTTTGTACCGAGGATCGAGAATTTTAAAATCGTCAACATAAGTTAAGTTACTTCACCTTAAGAATGCTGGACAATGGACAAATACATCTTTTAACATGTTAAAATTGTTGAAGGAAAAATATTATCTGAAAATTCTAATCTTCCAGATTCATATAGATGAGTGTAAGAAGTTTATTAGGGATATTTGTCTTTGTTTTGAAAATATAAATGCGTGTAAAAATAATTGTATGTTATTTCGAAAAGAGAACAAGGTTTGTAATCTTGTAAAATCTGTGGATTGTCTAGATGGGTAGTTGACAATTCTAGTGGAGCAACTATAAAGAAAATTCCTGGTCTATATGTGCTCAAAATAAAGTGTTACGTTATTTTCCAGTAACACAAAGGTTACAAAGGTTATATATGTGCTCAAAATCCATTCATTTAATGAGATGGCTTAAGGATACATGAGTTGATTATGATATTTTGAGACATCCAGTTGATTCTATGACATGGAAATCATTTGATGAAAATTATAAAGATTTTTCCTTTGAGCGTCGTATCTTGATACTTGGTCTGACAAGTGATGGGTTTCAACCATTTTCAAAACATCGTATAGTATTTGGCCTGTGATCCTTATTCCTTATAATTTACCACCAACTATATGCATGTAAGCATCTAATTTCATTTTATGAATGCTAATTCCTGGTCTAGATAGTCTTGGAGATGCATTTGATATTTATTTACAACAGTGCATGCTAAATGAGAAATGGTCATAAAGAGTGTTACATATTTCATCGACATTTTCTCTCAGAAAACCACAAATTTTGAAAGGAAAAAGATTTGTTCGATGGTACGATTGAAATTAGAAAGGCGCCTGAATTATTATCAGGAAATAATTAACTTAGTTTTAACATCATCAAAAAGGGGAAAATTGTTAGATTAACTTAAATGAAGAAAAATGTAAAATTAATTAAAAAAGAAATAATTAATTAAGTTGAAATAAGAAAAATATTTTTAATTTATTAAATAAATTTAGGTGAATAAAAATAAGTTTAATCAATACGACATAGTTTTAATGATGTGTTCGTGAACAAAACTAAGTTGTGCAAATGTTTAATGCGCAAGTACAACTCAAGAGACGTTGTCAGTACTCTGAAGAAGCGTGAGCAGACGTATTGCTTCAACAATAATCTGAAGAAGCGTGAGCCGACGCCTTACTTAAATAGTAGTCTGAAAAAGCGTGAGCAGACTTATTGCTTCAACAGTAGTATGAAGAAGTGTGGGTAGACGATGCCTTGCTTCAGTAGTAGTCTAAATAAGTGTGAGAAGACGCCTTGCTTTAACAGTAGTCTAAAGAAGCGTGAGCAGACGCCTTGCTTCAACAACCGTCTGAAGAAGTTCGAGCAGATGCCTTGATTCAATAATAATCCGAAGAAGCGCGAGCAGACGCCTTGCTTCAACGGTATTTTGAAGAAGCGCGAGAAGACGCTTTGCTTCAGCAGCTGTCTGAAGAAGCGCGATCACCATCCTTGCTTCAGTAGCCGTCTGAAGAAGCGCTTTCTTATCTGCAAAACTCTTTAGTATAGCGAACATTAGCATTCATTATCAGTAGTCTACCAAGTCAGCTTAATACGACAAATGTACAACTGCCACATATGTTATTATTCTACTAGCCCAAACTGTACCTTCTTGTACACGACGTTCTAATGAAAATTTTGTGCACTACCATCCTATACGCAACGATCCAATAGATTTATTCTTGCGTACGATCCCGTACATCTAACGTACATTTAATGGAAATCTGGCATGTATCTTTCATATAGATTCTACCGTTGTGACACCTTAATATAAAAGTGATCAGAGTACAACAATGATCTCTCTCGCTCTCGCTGACTCTCCGTGATATCTGAATTTCTTAGCTCTGTGTTTACTCTCTCTTTAAGATTATTTTTTAATTCAATAAGCTAAGATGACCTATTGTTTACTGTTATACTTGTGTGTATTTTTAGTAATTGTAAGTTTAACAGAACGTTGTCTGTTCAACCGTGAGTGATATCTAGGAGTTTAGAACTGACAGCTGTTAATTCTTTGTTGGGTCAAATTATTTTGACTAAGTGTTTAAATAATTTAACCACTGATATTTTGATGATGAAATAACTTATGAGTTTTGATACAGGTGTATTGAGACAATATGTTATAAGACTTGGATCTAATGAGTATCATTAGACCGATTTTGGCTTTCATTGCAAAGAATTAGACGTAAGTCTAATAAAATTAGACGTACAGTCTAACTCATCGGAGTTAGACGTGTAGTCTAATAGACGTGTAAAGAATTAGACGGAGGGTCTAATGAATACACGGAATTAGTCGTAAGTCTAATAGAATTAGACGTACAGTCTAACTCATCGGAGTTAGACGTGTAGTCTAATAGACATGTAAAGAATTAGACGGATGATCTAATGAATACACGAATTAGACGTATGTCTAATAGAATTAGACGTACAGTCTAACTCATCGGAGTTAGACGTGTAGTCTAATAGATGTAAAGAATTAGATGGATGGTCTAATGAATACTCGGAATTAGACGTAAGTAAAATGCATAGAATTAGACGTACAGTCTAACTCATTAGAGTTAGACGTGTAGTCTAATATATTTGTAATTAGACGGGTAGTCTAATAGAACCGGAATTAGACGTGCAACCTAACTCAGTGGAGTTAGACGTGCAGTCTAATGGTTATTGAATAATTAGACGTGTGGTATAATTAATGAAAGTTAGACGTGCGTCTAACTCCTTCAGACAAGTCTGAGGTAGAACCGGAATTAGACGTGCAGTCTAACTCAGTGGAGTTAGACATGCAGTCTAATGGTTATTGAATAATTAGACGTGTGGTCTAATTAATGAAAGTTAGACGTGCGTCTAACTCCTTCAGACAAGTCTGAGGTAGAACCGGAATTAGACGTGCAGTCTAACTTAGTGGAGTTAGACGTGCATTCTAATGATTATTGAATAATTAGACGTGTGGTCTAATTAATGAAAGTTAGACGTGCGTCTAACTCCTTCAGGCAAGTCTGAGGTAGAACCGGAATTAGACGTGCAGTCTAACTTAGTGGAGTTAGACGTGCAGTCTAATGGTTATTGTAATTAGACACGAGTCTAATTCTATTAGACCAGGCTGTGTAATAGACGTTTTTCTGTTAGAAGAAGATGACTTATTTCATTAGACTGATTTTTACAATCCGTCTAACTGAAATACGTCTAATACTCAGCTTAAGCAGTACGCTTGAATCTAGCATTTCTCCTACCCACGTGCTATAACTGTACCCTATTTCTGCTCCACTTTCTAGTGAAGATTAGTACAGAAGCTATACGCATCCAATAAAGGAATGCCACGTAAGAGAATTTTCCTCAAATTACTTGTTTTGTAGGTACATCCCTGATGGAATATTAGGCGCACTACCTGTAATGTATGGTCACGATCCTTGTGCTCAGAACCTGCTGTGTACAATGGAGGATTTCCAATGAAAGAGAGCCACGTATCATTCTTGAAGATTCGACCGTTAGCTCCTGCTCAGTATTTAATAAATCTCAAGGACAACGGACAATCTGCCTTAAAAAGTCGAACGAATAAGCAATCTGATTTTTACAGAGAGAAAAACTGCTCAATCATCTTGCTTACTGAACTTATTCTGTGAAGATTCTTTCTGATTGTACTGTGTGTGAATCGAGAGAGAAAGCTACAATCAAAACACCTTTAGCTGAGTGATATTCTTCATCTTGTAATTGAACAGAAAGTGTTATGTTCCATAGTGATCTAAGTATGTGTAAACTGTATTTGATTCTAATCATCTTATAGTGAATCCTTCCGGTGGTTGAAAGAAGGGGTGACGTAGGAGAGTTTCTCTGAACATTCATAAATAAACTGTTGTGTTCTTCATTTCTGTCATCTTTTCATATTTCATCTTGTGCTTCAAACCCAAATAAACAATTTCACCTTGAATCCGTTTCAAGTGTTTACACAAGTTTGTGTAGAATAGAAAGCGAATTAAATCCCTAACATGATTTCTTTCAAACCGTTTTTCATAAGCCTTCATCCTTAGCCAGACCCCAGTCTCTATCGATAAGGCCGATCATATCAGTCTTGAGTTCTGACTGGGTTTGTGTAGTCGTTATACGAATTAAAGTCTTCTAGTGAAATACTACTGAAAACAGAAGAAGGGATGTCATAAGAATTTTATCTACGAACATCCATAAAACTCTTGTATTATTTTATTTTTGCATCTAATAGTCAATTATCTGCCGCTTCAAATCTAACAAACATTTCTGCCACTTGAATCCGTTCAAAAGCTTGCAACGGTTTGTGAAAAATATAAACAGATTTTCATCTCTAACAAGATTAAAATTTAATTGAAAGTGACTATTTGTATAGAAATATTCAACCCCCTTTCTATTGTTGTCACTAATCTTAACAGATTGGAAGCTTACTATGAGTTGGAAAACACTTCTGAACTCTTTTAGAAGTTTTATGGATGTCTATATTTGAGCTTCATAGACTTAAATAAGGTTTCAAAATTTTTAAGAAAAGTTTGAAAATTTTAATGGCAGATTGTGTATGGGAATGATTTATGGCTTGTGATTGTGATCCTTACCTTAATTTGCCTAGAGGGGGCTATTTATAGCCTCACTAGGTCAGTTGATCGACCAAGTGGATCAAATTATAATAGACTTTCCATTCATGACTTTTGTCTGTTCTTCATTCAATTTGATCGTTCAGGCGATGATTAATGTTATGATCGTAGGTGAAATGATCACCGTGGTAAGATGATCATTTCATCTTTCGAATCAGATATTTGTTTGAGTATCGGCCGAATTCCAATTTTGAAAAATCAAAATTTTCGGATAATCATCATGGTTGTTCGTCGCGAGTAAGAAGACAATCCATAGCAGAAACGACGTCGTTTCAGGCTTAAATGTGAATGCTTGGTCGTTCTGTCCACATTCTGTCGGTGCTTTGTTGTGTTTGAGCATTTCGTCAATGTTTGAGCTAACGACGTTGATGCACGCATTAATTGATCTAGTGCTACGTGAAAACACTTATCATTCATTGCAGCGGGGTACACACTCTTCTAATGTTCGTTGGATGAAGCATGGGCGCTCATCCGATGGTTGTAATGTCTGCTGCACTGAATATTTCCAGTTTCGATTGTAGTAGATTACGCTACATTTTTAGCCTTAGGACTTGTTTGAAATTGATTTTTTAATCCCTTTGGCTTTATTTTAAACCTACAAAATAAACAAAATATTTTAAATAGACATAATATTTATTTTGCATATTTATTTATTTATTTAGGAAACTAGGAGGAAACATACTACCTTTGTGTAACTCTCTATATTCCACAAGTCTTAGTTTAGATGAATTCAACGTGTAAAATATTATAGATTTGGGACTATGGGAATTTTGATTTTAAGGGTAGAAAAAATAAGTATGTTTTGGGAATAGATATTAAAAAAAATAAAATAATTAAGATTTCTAGGACGAGGGAGGGTTTGGCGAAAGTATTTATTTCTCATAATTTTTAACGACACACAACATGCGTCGTCAATTATGCGTCGGTATAATTATAATCTTGTTGTTGAGAGTAATTTTTGGCCATGTGGTTTATGGTGCATTTACCATTTATGTAGACCTTGACCTAATAATTGATGTTGGATATTTATTCTAGTTTGTATGAGCTACGATTATGTTTTGTTTACTTTAGTTTTAATGCATAAAGTGTTATGGTAAATGAGTAATGAAGTTTAATATGTATGTGGAGGGTTGTATATTAACTTCATTTCTGGATTGAAGTATTATCAAATTGAGAATTCTTTAAATTAAAATTATAAAAACTAAATCCAATTATTTATAATAAAATCAATTCTAAAAACATGAAATAAAAAAATAATTAATATTGTAGATCCAACCATTAATTAAACTACAGTCCCAACATAAACATCAAAATAATAAGGAAAAAGAAAAAGTCACCAATTCAAATGTTGTTGTACATACTAGAAATTAAAAATACATACCACAGTTTTGTCATAACAGTAGCATCTCACACAATTATTAATGAATTAAATAGAACAACCTTTTCCACTTCCATAAGTATCATTGTCTTTTGGCCCATGATCCGATTTTCCATGCCCACCACAATTGATGGATTTGTTTTTCTTCGCCTTCTTGGGAATAGGACCGTCGCTATTCTCCTCAGCCTTCATTTGATCCAGAAAAGTTCTCAAGTCATTCTTCTCAGCCTCCGACAATAGAGGTATTGGAAGAGAATTCATGTAAAGATTTGCAGCTTCGATAATGGAGTTTTCAGATGGTGTCCCTATAATAAGAGAGTTCTCACCATTGGGTGGTGTCAGTATAAGGTCTACACGACAATTAAAGTCCAAACAGAACTGAGCTACTTCCATTCGATATTTTCTCATCCACCTGTTGAATTCTTTGCTTCCAAACACAAACTTCTTCTCACCTTCAGTTGAAAAAGGAGGAACAAAAGATATATTCAATGTAACACATATAAACATACATAAAAATTAAATAAAAAAGATATAAATTCACATATTAAATCAAAATACGAAATCTCATAGATTGGTTGAATCTAAGAAGTATATATGCGGTTTTAATCTCAATTATTTTCATCATTTTCTTTCTAAATTTGTGTGATCACATTGAAACTCAACAAGTGAGAACAAATAAAAGTGACTTGATTTATCTTTCTACCAGATATATGTACTAAATAAAAACAAGACACATAGAAATTGAAGTTCTGAATTAAAACTCGTAATTAAGATAAATTGAATTAGTTTGTCTTAGAAAACATAGAGAAAATAAAGAAACAAAAATCTCGAGAATATAATTGGAGCCATTTCTTACACTATCTCCTTGTATGCTTTGGCTTTTCTCAACCAAATGATGGATAAATAGAAGGAGAACTTCTTAATTATAGTGAGATCTGTAAAACATATATTTTCTCATATTTTATTTCTAGTTTGGACTAGTATTAATTTATTACTATTTATCAAATTATTTTATAATTGTGCGAGTGAATTCAAAATATATAGAAAATAAATCTAAAAAATATTTTAGTATGGACAAACATCATAAAATACTAAATTAAATTTGTTATAATACTATATAAAGAAAATTATAAATAAATTTCTTAATGGATAGGTGAAGATTATATAATTTTCCGTCTAAGAGATGATTACCATGTCTGCATAAGATCCCATTCTAAGATGATACGAAATGATAAATGAGAAGAGAAACGAGATGAAAATAAAGACGAGATGAAATTAAAGAAAATAAAAATTAAGAGGGAGTTGAAAAATTAAGTTTTAATTATGAGTCATTACTTGGCTTTCTTGGTGAGAGATTAAGAAAAAACAATGTAGCCTTTTAGATATGACATTTTTATTTTTATTTTTGTTATATAATGTCATAAATGTATATAATTTAACTCACTATGGTACCTCAATTGACAAGAATCAGTACTTATTTCTTAGGAGATAAAAATCAAAAGTTTGATTTCCATTTATAATTATTTATCTTTACGTGATAAGCACAATAACGACGGTAGGATTCGTTGGTATAAACAATTGTTGAAGGTGGAAAGAGAGGTCGTCAGTTGTTGGCATTGCGCATGTCGTTATTGCTCAAAACCACATGTACCGACCATTTTAGTATCATCGCCATATTATCATTTACGCCGACGATTTTTATTGTTGCCAACGAATGTTGTATAACGACGACTCATACCGTTGCCATAGAGGACTTTATAACGAAACTCACACCTTCTCCATAGAAGATTTTATAACAACCACTCACACCGTTCCCATAGAAGACTCTATGACGACCACTCTCACCGTCGCCATAGAAGACTCAATAACGACCACTCACACCGTCGCCATAGAAGACTCTATGACGACCATTCTCACCATTATCATAGACTAAATTGTTTTCAAATATTATTAAATTACATTATTTTAATGTGATATACAGATACATTTATAAAATATATCTTTAAAACATAAACTAATAAAAACTATTATAAAATATTTAGTTTTAAAATCTAGATGTTAAAACTAAAAAAGTCATCAAAATATACAACAAAATAAATTTATAATTCACGAACTATAAACAAAATGTTTTAGAAAACTTCTTTAAAATCTTTGTTGGGTCAAATTATTTTGATTAAAATACTTAAGAGAATAAGTCTATTCTATGCCAACTTTATTTTAATGATATGTGATTAAAACTTAACTGTGCTGAAAACTTAACTGTGATTAAAATTTAAATATGAATGAAGTTAAGCCGTCTAATTATTTCTGTGTAGGTGCATCAGACTTGGCTAAATTAGACGTGGTGTAAGTAGGCTAATTAGACCTATAACGTAGTTAGACGTTGCAGTCTAATAAATACGTAGTTAGACGTGTAGTCTAACAGATACGTAGTTAAACATGCAGTCTAACTTCTTTATACAAGTTTGAAGTGATACGTAGTTAAACGTGCAGTCTAACAAATATGTAGTTAGACGTGCAGTCTAACAGATACGTAGTTAGACGTGTATTGTAACATATACATAGTTAGACGTGTAGTCTAACAGATACGTAGTTAGACATGTAGGCTAACAAATACGTAGTTAGACGTGCAATCTAACAGATTTGTAGTTAGACGTGTAGTCTAACAGATACGTAGTTAAACATGCAGCCTAAAACCTTCAGACAAGTTTCAATAGATACATAGTTAGACGTGCATCTAACAGATACGTAGTTAGACGTGCAGTCTAAAGTACAGTCTAACATATACATAGTTAGACGTGCAGTGTAACAAATATGTAATTAGACATGCAGTCTAACAGATACGTAGTTAAACGTGTAGGCTAACAGATACGTAGTTAGACGTGTAGTCTAACAAATTTTTAGTTAGACTTGCAGTCTAACAGAAAGTTAGAGATTAGCGTCTAACTCCTTCAGACAACTCTAAAGGGATGCGTAGTTAGACGTTGCCGTCTAACTTCATTAGACGTGTGGTCTAATAGAACATTCTATTAGACGTTGAAGTCTATCTCCCTTAGACTAGGTAGTCTAATGGAGCACGTCTAATGCCTCGCTTCAGCAGCTGTTTGAAGTTAGTATACGTCTACCCACGATCAACTAGTTGTCTGCTACTCTGCTCCACTCACTCCTATGCAGTCTAACAAACTAGCTAATTGAATCTAATGAACGAATGCCACGTACGTAAATATCCTTCCAACGGTTTGTCCAGTACAAGACAATATCAGAAAGGAAATTTGGCGCACTACTAGTTCGGTACAGCCATGATCCATTTGCTCAGAGTCTGCTGTACTCTTGTTTTTTGGGCGACCTTCTAATGAACGCTTGCCACGTGTCCATGAAGAAGATTCGACCATTGGTGTCCTTCTACTACAAATAGATGCTCAAGGACAACGGTAGAATCACCGATTACTTTTCTCACTTTTACAATCTTACAAGCTTACTCTTACACTTACTAATTCCTATCATCTTCCAAGTTCAAGAGAGAAAGAATTAAATACTGTTCTAGCTGAGTGAATATTGTTCTTAATATTGTAAGTTGAACAGAGGTTGTTATGTTCAACATAGTGTTAGCTAGATCAGTAAATTGTATTTGATTCAAAGAGTTTAGTGAATTTTTCCGGTTGTGGAAGAAGGGGGTGACGTAGGAGGGTTTCCTCCAAACATCCATAAACAATCTGTTGTGTTCTTTACTTTGTGTCTTTTATCTTTTATTGGTTCAAAGCTTCAAATCCGACGAACATTTCCGCCCTTGAAATCGTTTCAAGAGTTCGAAGGATATATGAAGAATATAAACAGATTTTAACTTCTAATAGAGTTAGAATCGAATCGTTTATTGTGAGTTGTTATATATAGCCAGACTCCTGTCTTTAATAGTATTACCAATCCTATCAATTAGTATTAGAGCTTCGTCTTCTATTCTCAATAAACAAGAACCTGAATCATGTTTGTCATTAACCAAATTCATGTGCTCTCAAAAGAAAACTATGATTATTGGATGATGAGAATGCAAACTCATTTGGCTGCCCTTGATTGTGATATGTGGGATGTTATAACTAATGGTCCGATAAATATTCAAAATCTATGATGCAGCTGGACAACTGAAGAAAAGATGATGAACGGCCTGGATAATGTTGCCAAAGACGTCTTGTTCAAGTCGATCAACATGAACATATTCAGTGAGATCAAGTCATGCTCCTCTGCTAAAGAAATCTGGGAGAAGTTGATTCAAATTTATGGCAATAATGTTCAAACAAAGAAGAACCGAACATAGTAGAAGGTTCTTATAAGTGCTGAAAACATGTCCAAGTGGGCCGATAGCAACTTAGAGGACTCATCTAGTGAAATTGATACCGAAGTTGTCACATGCTTGATGGCAGATGACCAATCCAAAGTACTTAACTCTTCCTTAAAAGGTTTTACAAACGATGAGTTAACTAATGCACTCAATGACATGGTCAGTGCGTACAAGAAGTTATCAAACTCATTTAATGAAATGAAATTAAAATATGAATTTGATAACTCTTCTTTTTCTCAAGTCTCTGAACCAAAATCTTCTAAAAACAAAGTAGTTGATCTCTCATATGAGAATGAGACGCTCAAAGAAAAATTTCAAATTGTGGTTTCAGAAAACCAACGTTTGACATATGTGGTTATTTCCTAGACAAGGTCTGGAGATGCTGTCAGATAACTAATTTATATGCTAAAGTCTAGCAGATGCAAATCTGATTTAGGATTTGACATAAATGACTCAGACAACTCCTGTAAGAAGTTAAACTCAACAACAGACAAAAGACTATAAACTTTGTCAGAGGGAGTTTAACTAATAATAGAACTGATCCAAGCTGTGAGGATCTAACACTAAAGGATGAGCTTATTCATATTCCGCCGATTGTTAGGTGGATGAAACCTAGGAAGAAAGGAGCCAGCAAGTCTGACAAATTAAAACCTGATAAGAAGTCAAGGAGTTTTAAACAAAAACATCCTCTTAGGTTAAAGGAACAGATGCTAGCAGGAAGACGTCTACTAAGCCTAAATCATACACACTTATTACTACACAAAAAGAGAAGTCCATCAAAATAACTCAAATATGGATTCCAAAGGAACTTATTGATTGAGGATCCAAGTAAATGTGGGTACCAAAAGTTTGTAAGAATATTTTGGTGTAGGTTGACTGCTTAGAGGATTCAGTTTGGTATCTGGACAATGGATGTTCCAGACACAGGACTGGAGAAAGACGACTTCTAACTGATATAACAAAATGCTTAGGTCTTAAGATCACTTTTGGAGATAATCGCAAGGGTAAGACCATGGGTAAGGGTACGATTATCCATGGTAATCTGATCATGAACAACGTGCTACTTGTTGAAAACTTGTGTTGAAACCTGATAAGTATAAGTCAATTATATGATAATTAATTTTCTATTGATTTTCAAACTCATGCATGTTTAGTTAAGGATAAACAGGGTAACGTTTTGTTAACCAAAAGTATGGTAGGAAATTCTTACAAAATGAACTGGAAACTGAATTATCTAATCCCATATACATGATTACCAAAACTGATTAAAACTGCCTATGGCATAAGAGATAGAATCATCTCAATTTTAAAACTATTAACAATATTTGTTCGCATAACTTGGTTTTCGGTTTACCCAACTTGAAGTTTTTAAAGGACATGGTTTGTCCTTCTTGCCAGTTAGGTAAACAAAGCAAATTATCGATCAAAAGTAAAGGGAAATCTCAGTCCAACCGGTGCTTAAAACTTTTACACATTAATCTATTTGGTCTAATTCGTGTAAAGAGCTTGGGAGGAATGAGATTTACTCTAGTCATTACTGATGATTTTTCGCGATTTACGTGGGTTGCATTTTTGCAATTTAAAGATCAGACGGCTGAGAATTTGATTAAGATCCTTAGAAGAATTCAAAACCAAAAATCATTAATCATTATTCGAATTAAAAGTGATTTGGGAACCGAATTCACCAACAGACGCCTAACTTCATATCTCGAGTAATCTGGTATTACACATGAGTTTTCTAGTGCCAGAAATCCACATCAAAATAACATTACTGAGAGAAGATTCATCACACTCAAGGAAGGAGCGAGATTGATACTTGCCGACTTAGGGGTTCCTCAAAAAGTTTTGGGAAGAAGTCATAAACACAACATGCTATACACAAAATCGGTCAATAATTAACAAACGCTTTGACAAAACCCCCTATGTACTGTTTTATTGAAGAATTCCTACAGTTTCTTACTTTCGAGTATTTGGGTATTCATAAAAATAAGAAAAAAATATTTGACCACTTTTGATGCTAAAGCAGATGCTGGAATCATGCTAGGTTACTCCTCAGTTAGTAAAGCTTTTAGAGTGTACAACAATCATACTCAAACTGTTGAGGAATCCTTCTATGTTGTTTGTGATGAATCTGTTGAAAACAATTTTATAGATCCCATCGACCTTGCTAACAGATTAGAAGCTGCATGTTTTGAATCTGATAGTGAGGATGAAGCTCATATTCAAAGGGATTATCCGTCTGATCAAGTGGCTGATCCGGTTGAGAATCAACCAAACGTCCAAACTCCTGTTCAACAGGTTGTTGAAGGTTGTTGAAGGTTCGGATGTCTAATCCTCTTGGATCAAACATCAGATGGAATATAAATCATCTACCAGAATTGATAATTAGTAATCCTAACTCTCCTCGTAGGACAAGGCGTCAATTGTTGGATGAAATGGCTAACTCCGCATTTATTTCTCAAATCGAGCCAAAAAAAGAGGTGAAATTATGCTTGATCCAGATTGGATCAATGCTATGCAAGAAGTGTTAAACCAATTTGTAAGAAATAAAGTGTGGCATCTAACTCCAAGGTCGACTGATCAATCGCTTATTGGAACTAGATGGGTTTTTCGAAAAAACATAGTGAAGAGGGCTTAGTTATAATAAACAAATCTCGATTCGTTGCTCAATGGTATAGACAGGAGGAAGAAATTGACTTTGAAGAGTCATTTGCTCCTGTGGCCAGACTTAAGATAATCAGAATTTTCCTAGCGTATGCATCTTTTAAGAATTTCAAGGTTTTTCAAATGGATGTGAGAAATGCATTTTTAAACGGTAAATTAAATGAAGATGTTTATGTTGAACAAACTCTTGGTTTTCTTGATCATACTTTACCAAATCATGTTTTTAAACTTGACAAAACATTATATGGTTTGAAATAAACTCCAAGAGCTTGGTATGATACTTTGACTAAGTTTCTGTTTGATCATGATTTCATTATTGGCTTAGTTGACAAAACATTGTTCAGATTTGTTAAAGACTCTCACATCCTATAAGTTTAAGTATATGTTGAAGATATTATATTTGAGTCAACTAACCCCAAATTGTGTGAGAAATTTTCCAAGCTGATGTAGGATAGATAAAAGATGAGAATGATGGGGAATTAACCTTCTTCATAGGTCTTCAAGTTCGTCAACTTGAAACTGGGACCCTCATCAACCAAGCCAAATATTCCAAGATATTATTAAAGAAGTTTGAAATGGAGAGCTGCTCGACTGCAGCCACTCCAATGAGCTCCTCAAGCAAGTTAGACAAAGATGAAGATGGAAAAAGCGTTGACATCACTACCTATAGAGGACTCATCGGCTTTTTGCTCTATCTTACTACCAGCCGGCCAGACATCCAGTTTGTTGTCGGTGTCTGTGGAAGATTCCAGACTAATCCTAAACTATCTACCTTTATTATTGTTAAGCGTATTTTGATATATTTAAAGGGGACTCAAAATGTGGGACTATGGTATCCAAAGGATTCCAGTTTCAATATAAAGAGTTTCTCAGATGTATATTAAGCAGGTTGCGAGATTGATCGAAAAAGCACCAATGGAACTTGTCAGTTTCTTGGTGATCGTTTGATCTCTTGGTTCAACAAGAAATAGACGTTGGTTTCTACATCTACAACTAAAGCTGAATATCTACATTCTCGGACAAAGCATATTGAAATCAGACATCATTTCGTCCGAGAGCATGTCAGTTAGAAGCATATCCGCCTTGAATATGTTCCAACAGATCAACAAGTGAAAGATGTGTTCACGAAGCCACTACCCGAGACTAAATTTTCTTACTTTAGAAATATTTTAGGGCTTGTAGATCTTGACTGATTTATTTAAATTGATCATGCATAAATTAAGGGGAATATGTTGTTTAAATATAATTAGACAAACTTGTGTAGTCAGAGGTCTCAATCTGTCAAATGGATCAATAGTCTAAGGAATGCACCTACCGAGACGTATAATTGCTTAAGTAGTCTGTGTTTTCAGGTTGGAATGTCTTGGTTTAAAACCTATGCAGTTAGACGTCGAAGTCTTATAGACGTTTAGACGTCTATAAGACTAGCGTAGATAGACGCTAACGTCTAACCAGACACACGACTAGCACGTGATGTTCATGCGTAATTAAACGCCTGAAGTCTAATAGAGTCTTGTCTGTCTGGAAGACATGCATGATTAGACGTCAACGTCTAATAGACACCTATCCAATTTAGATGCATCGAATGTAGATAAGAACTTAAAACGTCTAACTACGTGTGTACTTGGATTGTTCATCTTCACGCTAGTGGGACAGTTGTCCAATGCTACATTAAATGTCTATGTACTATTCTCGCTAAAAATGAAAAAGTCATTTCTTTAATAACTTGAAGACATGTGTCTCTCAATGTTTAAAGAATCACTAAAATCTCTGATGTTCCTTTACTGCACGTATTGCATTAATGACCAACTTTCATGATTATTTTTAAATGTTGTTTATCTTAAATGATATTTAAATGTTGTTTATCTTAAATGATACTTCTCTTGGGAACATGTTTTTATGTTTTTGACGGTTGATATAATTATAACATTTAATGATCAAACGTCAGTTTTTTTTTATAAAAGAATGGTCATATTCAAGGGTTTGAATATCTCTCTTAGTGCTCTCTCTCTAAGAAATTCTCTCGTACTTCTTAAAATTCTGAATTCCTAAGTTCTCTTTCAACTTATAGAAATGGGTTCTTTAACGCCATCCACTCTTCATATAGACTTTGATTTAGTGTCTACTGTAATCATTCCTGAAATGGTTACAATGTTCGAATCCTTAAAAGCTTTAGGCCTTGAAAATTTTCTCAAGGCTCCTATCATTATGTACGAACTCGAGGTTCGTGAGTTCTTCAAGAATGGAGGTTTATACAATAATAGGATTGTTGTAGCCAAGATTTTTGATCACGTTGCCTCCTTCACTGAAGACTCATTCACTCATTTCTTTAACCTTCCTACAGAGGGACTATATGAGTTCACGACATTCTCAGAGGAAGTCTTATCTGAAATGAGGCTTGCCTTTTCAGACACCTATCATGATGGGGTTCTTGTTCTTGTTGAAACTCACCGGCAGAAGTCCTCTCTGAAAGTTGAGTTCTCCCTGCTCAATGATATCATATCCAACTCCCTTCTGGCCAAGGGCTTCTCAATTTCTTACTTGAGGATGGTCTTTGAGATATGATGATTGCTATAACTAAGGGGACATCAATCAACTAGTCGAGGATAATTTTCAGAAACATGATGGTAATGCTCTCTCCTAAAAGGAGAACCCCTAGGTATGTTTCCCCGCTCAATATTATGCTTCCTACTCTTCTCTCAAGTGTTAGGGGACCTGGGATCCTCATCAAATCTTCTAGAGTCTTGACCTACCAAAGGGTTATTGACTACGATCTTAGAGTTAGAAAACTTAAGCTCAAGAAAAGAAATTGGAAAATTCTTCTGGCCGAAAGTGATCAATAGGAATCCATCTCCCGATGATGTTAAAAAGGGGAAAGTAAAAGAAGTGGCATTAGGCCCAGGGAAACTAAGAATAGAAAGGGATAAGAAAAAAGCCCAATCTTTTTGTTCTTGGGAAATTTTCACTTATGTTGTTTATTTCACCAAATATTTTGAATGAATATATAATATTTTGTTACTGCTTTGTTGTTTATCGATTGTGTCTATTCATTTTAATCTTTTATTTAAGTTTTAACATCATCATAAAGGGGGAAATTGTTGTGGGACAAATTATTTTGATTAAAACAAATAAGAGAATAAGTCTATTCTATGCCAATTTTATTTTGATGATATGTGATTAAAACTTAACTGTGATTAAAATTTAAATATGAATGAAGCTAAGTCGTCTAATTGTTTCTGTGCAGGTGCATCAGACTTGGCTATCTTAGACGTGGACTAAGTAGGCTAATTAGACGTGTAACGTAGTTAGACGTTGTAGTCTAACAGATACGTAGTTAGACGTGCAGTCTAACAAATACGTAGTTAGACATGTTATCTAACTCCTTCAAACAAGTTTGAAGTGATACGTAGTTAGACGTACAGTCTAAGAGATACGTAGTTAGACGTGCAATCTAACAAATACATAGTTAGACGTGTAGTCTAATAGATACGTAGATAGACGTGTACTCTAATAAATACTTAGTTAGACGTGCAGTCTAACAGATACGTAGTTAGACGTGCAGTCTAACAGATATGTAGTTAGATGTGTAGTCTAACTCCTTCAGACAAGTCTGAAGTGGTACGTTATTAGACGTGCAATCTAAACTCCTTTAGATAAGTTTAAAGTGATACGTAGTTAAACGTGTAGTCTAACAAATACGTAGTTAGACATGCAGTCTAATAGACACATAGTTAGATGTGCAGTCTAACAAATACGTAGTTAGATGTGCGGTCTAACAAATACGTTGTTAGACGTGCAGTCTAACAGATACGTAGTTAGATGTGCATTTTAACTCCTTTATTCAAGTCTGAAGTAGTACGTAGTTAGATGTTGCAGTCTAACAGATACGTAGTTAGACGTTCTGTCTAAGAAATACGTAGTTAGACGTGTAGTCTATTAGATACATAGTTAGACGTGCAGTCTAATAGATACGTAGTTAGACATACAGTCTAACAGATGCGTAGATAGATGTTGCAGTCTAATAGATACGTAGTTAGACGTTGCAGTCTAACTCCATTAGACGTGGTAGTCTAATGGGTAACATAGTTAAACGTTGGCGTCTAACTCCTTCAGACAAGTCTGAAGGGATGCGTAGTTAGACGTTATTGTCTAAATCCATTAGACGTGTGGTTTAATGGAACACGCTATTAGATGTTGACATCTAACTCATTTAGACTATGCAGTCTAATGGACCATGTCTAATTCCTTGCTTCACGAGTTACTTTGCTCACTTTTACAATCTTACAAACTTACTATTGCAATTACTGATTCCTATAATCTTCCAAGTTCAAGAGAGAAAGAATCAAAAACTGTCTAGCTGAGTGAATATTGTTCTTAATATTGTAAGTTGAACAAAGGTTGTTCTGTTCAATAGAGTGTTAGCTAGATTAATAAACTGTATTTGATTCAGAGAGTTTATTGAATTCTTCCGGTTGTAGAAGAAGGGGTGACGTAGGAGAGTTTGCTCTCAACATATATAAACAATTTGTTGTGTTTTTTCACTTTCTGTCTTTCATCTTTCATTGGTTCAAAGCTTTAAACCGACGAACAGTTCCTCCCTTGAAATTATTTCAAGAGTTCAAAGGATTTGTGAAGAATAGAAAAAAAATTTAACTTCTAACAGAGTTAAAATTGATTCGTTTATCGTGAGTTTTTATCAATAGCCAGACCCCTGTCTCTATTGGTTCCACCGATCCTATCAATCTTCATCTTTTATTTGTTGTTGCATATGAAGTACCTATGAATAATAATAATAAATAATTATACCCAACCAACATGATAGTAAAATGCCACTAAAATTTAGATAATAAGTTGAAATAACAAAAGTTAAAAAATTACCTATAAACGATGAAGGTTATTCTTTATCATTTTGAAATAGTCCGAAATAAACATATTTATTAAACAATTAACAAGTTAAAATAATTAAATTTAGTATTTCATTATAAAATAAGACCATTATATTAATTAATCAATAAAAACAAATTAAAAGAAGATGTGAATATATATACCTGCAAAGGTTGCGACATCTGGGAGGAAGAAGAACAACATTAATCTACTCTTCAAAGAAAATCATGCACATTACCTTTTCCTAACACTCTTATGCAAGAATTTAAAGCTCAACTAATCATGATCATTACCTTTTCCTAAAACAATATTAAGCAAGAATTTGAATGTAATTATTTTATTTAAACAATTTAAAATCTGAATACAAGTTTACAAATAAAACTTTTTGTCTAGTAAATTGCATCATTTAAGTCTTCAAGAAACTGATGCAATAACACAAATACACTTGTTCCACCGATTGGTTGAATTACTAATAGGTATTATTAGAATGAGACCGATTGGTTTAAACCAAAAGGTATTATTATAATAATACCAATTGGTGTTTCAACAAATCGATGAAAGTCACTATATAATACCGATTGGATTGAAAACCAATCGGTATAACCCCTAAATACCTCACGAAAAGGGCGACAACTTTGCCACTTTTATCAAGTAATAGTCACGACTGGTTTTCAAACAGATCGATAATAGCCTTTACAATTAACCCAAAAAAACCCGAGCCTGAACTGACGATACCAAGTCATCCATCTATTGCTACCAATCGAGAGGCGTCCACTTTCTATCCTCCAAGTTTTTTCTTCTGAATCCAACCTAGATATGGTATGATATGTATGTTCTAGTCAATGGTCGCCTAAAAATTATCCAAGGAAAAAAGCAATAAGTTTCATATTTCATTAATCATCAAGTTGTATATTGATATGTATGTATGTACCAAACTGCATTTCATTCTTTTTCCATAGTTGTTTTTATCTGTTCCGAAAGTTTATTCTACCTTTTTTTATTTTATTTGAATAATTTCATCTTCATATGAATTCATTATTGCTATATTTGCTATATTACTTCAGGTATAAATATAAAATTCATCCTTCTTAGAAATCTATTTTTCATTTGCTTACACTCTTCATGTTTTTGGCCGACATGAAAGATTGAAGCATAATCTCTACTAAGATTTGCATACGTCTGAAAATTTTCTAAAAACCCATTAGTTAGATAATTAAATCCTCTGAAAACTATAGGAATAGTTGTTAAAGATGCATTATCAGTGTTTGTGTGTGCGGATTAGTGTTGGCATATGTGAAATCTTTGTTGAATTAGAATAAGATGTAAATGTAACTTATAAAAATTGATTCAAATTTGGTAGGTACTATATATATTCATTTCTCGTGGTCCAAGAAATGAAATAAGATCTATTGTTCCTCATAGAGAATTGTTTACATGTTGAAATCTGGCTATTCTATTAAATGTTTTTCTAAATTTAATTTCTCTTATAACCATAGGATGAAGGCTCATATTCTTGTTGGTTAATTTGTAACTCGGTTGAGGCCATTGACCCTAAGTGTCCCAAAGACACTTGTTGATTTTGCTAACAAGCCTATGATTATAAATATGGTATGATATGTATATTCTTCCATTTGTGATTCTATTATTTTTGTAATGTTTATGTCTTTCTACATGTCATTTGTTTATGTGAGTGTGCTAGCTCAAGAGGCGTTGTCAGTAGTCTGATGAAGCGCGAGCAGACGCTTTGCTCCAGCAACCATTTAAAGAAGCGCGTGCACCAGCCTTGCTTCAGCAGCCGTGTAAAGAAGCGTTTTCTTATCTGCATAGATATTCAGCATCGCGAACATCAACGTTCGTTATCAGCAATCTGCCAAGTCAACTTAATACAAAAAATGTACACTACCACATATGTTATTATTCCACTGAACCACGTTCTAACAAATATTCTGCGCACTAACATCCCGTACTCCACGATCCAACAAATATATTCTTGCATACGATCTCGTACATCTGGTGTACATCTGAGGGAAAGCTGACACGTATCTTTCAGATAGATTCTACCGTTGCTACACCTTAATATAAAAGTGATCAAAGTACAAAATTAATCTCTCTCGCTCTCGCTGACTCTCCGTGATATCTAAATTGTTTAGCTCTGTGTTTACTATCTATAAGATTATTATGTAATTCACTAATCTAAACTGACCTATTGTTTATTGTTCTAATTGAGTGTAGTTCTAGTAATTGTAAGTTGAACAGAACGTTGTCTGTTAAACATTGAGTGATAGTTAGAAGTTCAGAACAAACAGTTGTTAAGTCCTGAGTTCTGACTGGGTTTGTATAGTCGCTATACGAATAAAAATATTCTAGTGAAATCCTTCTGAAAACAAAAGAAGGGGTGACGTAGGAGTTTTATCTACGAATATTTATAAAACTCTTGTATAATTTCATTTTTGCATCTAATAGTTAATTATTTGCCGCTTCAAATCTAGAAAACATTTCCGCAATTAACTCCGTTCAAGAGTTTGCGACGGTTTGTGAAGAATTGAAACAGATTTTCATCTCTAACAAGATTAAAATTTAATTGAATGTGATTATTTATACAATAATATTCAACCCCCTTCTATTGTTGTCACCGATCCTAACATATTGGAAGCTTACTATGAGGATAAGAACACTCCAAACTTTTTTAAAAATTTTATGAATGCCTAGATTTGAGCTTCACAAACTTATACATGGTTTCAAAATTTTCAAGAAAAGTTTGAAAATTTTAATGGCAGATTGTGTATGAGAATAAATGAGGGCTTGTGATTGTGATCCTTGCCTTCAATTTGCGTAGAGGGTGATATTTATAGCCTCATAATGTCGGTTGATCGACCAAGTGGATCGAATTTCAATCAAAATGTCATTAATGACTTTTGTTTGTTCTTCATCCAACTTGATCGTTCAGGCGATGATGAATGCTAGGATCTTAGGTTAAATGATCACCGTGGTAGGGTGATCTTTTCAGCTTTCGATTAGCTGAGTTCCAATTTTTAAAAATCAAAATTTTCGGCTAATCATCATGGTTGTTCGTCGTGAGTAAGAAGACAATCCAGAGCAGAAACAACGTCGTTTCAGACTTAAATGTGAACGCTTGGTCGTTTCATCCGCATTCTGTCAACGCTCTATTGTGTTTGAGCATTTCATTAACGTTTGAACTAACGACGTTGAGGCACGCGTTAATTTATCTAGTGCTGCGCAAAAACTCTTCTCATTCGTTGTAGCGGGATACACACTCATCTAATGTTCATTGGATGAAGCATGGGCGCTCATCCGATGGCAGTAGAGTCTACTACACTAAATTTTTCCAATTTCGGTTGCAGTAGATTACGCTACATTTTTAGCCTTATGGCTTGTTGAAAATTTATTTTTTTAATCCCTTTGGCTTATTTTAAACCTACAAAATACACAAAATATTTTAAATAGACATAATATTTATTTTACCTAATTATTTAATTAATTTTATATATTTTTATGGATTTTTTTATAAATAATATTTTTGGGATAAAATATATATAATATTTATCCTAATTATTTATTTTAATTTCTTTTGACTCTTTTAAATTAATATGAGATAAAATAAATACAATATTTTTCTTGGTCATTATTTTATTTATTTTTCTTGCTCATTATTTTAATTAATACATTAATTATTCCAATTAAATGTTTAATCATGTTTTGTCTTTAATTTTAATTGTTTTGATTTTATTTATTGAAAACATTATCTTAAAGTTTATAATATTATATCTAATAAATAATACAAAGAATTTTATTTAAATATCAGGATCAAAAAATGTTTATTAAAGTCTAATTTGTAAAAAAAATGAGTTATCTTTATTTAAATAAAGAAAAAAAACAAAAACAAATATTTTAATTTGAAGTTCAAAATTTAAAACAAGCAAAAATGTAAAGCTAAACTATATATAATATGCACCAATTTAGACAAAAGTATGATGTAGTCCTATCTTTACATTTAGCATTTAATCAAATTAAATGTGTATTGTTAATCTAGAGATAGAAACATGATTTTGTAGGACAATCAAGTTAAACTTAAAAGTGGGAAATATTACATTTATTATATGAGCATTTACTCACTCAAACCCTACATAAAACCAATCACCATATTCCACATAATACGGAAATGCAATATATTATTTCTAGTAAAGGGAAATATAAATGAAAATTTTAAACCAGAATTTACACCTTAGATACATTATCCACCATATATTTCTAGAAATCTAATATTAAGAAAGATTCTCATGAAAGCATTTATAATCACAAATATTTAAATTTACAATAAGAAAACAATTTCGTACAAATCGAAGGAGATGATAATAAGAATTATCTTGGTACGATAAGAAGACAAGCGATCATGGACCTCATATCTAGGTACACGAGTAAAATTGAGGAACATAGTTATAAAAGAGCCTTCAGCTTCTTCCGCAATGCAATTGCCAGGCGAATCACACGAATAATCCGACAAATTTATCTAGCATAAGTGTCAGCCTCGATTAGTGAGGTAATCTCTTTCAAAAATAACCATTAATAATGTTATTGATGGTGCTAGAGAATATGAAGCTATATCGTCGAACGAAAACTAGAAGGAAACATACTACCTTGGTGACACTCTCTATATTCGACCGGTCTTAGGTTAGATGAATTCAACGTGTAAAATATTATAGATTTCGAACTATAGGCTTTTTTATTTTAAGGGTTGCAAAAAAAAGTATGTTTTGAGACTATATATTATTTTATATTTTTTTTTTAAATTAAGATTTCTAGGACGGGGAGGGTTTGGCGAAAGTATTTATTTCTCATAATTGTTAACGACGCACAACATGCGTCATCAACTATGCGTCGGTATAATTATAATCTTGTTGATGGGAGTAATTTTTGGCCATGTGGTTTATGGTGCATTTACCATTTCTTTAGACTTTGACCTAATAATTATGTTGGATATTTATTCTAGTTTCTATGAGCTACTGATTATGTTTTGTTTACTTTAGTTAAAATGCATAAAGTGTTTTGGTAAATGAATAATGAAGTTTAATATGTATGTGGAGTATTGTATATTAACTTCATTTCTTGATTGAAGTATTATCAAATTGAGAATTCTTTAAATTAAAATTATAAAAACTAAATCCAAGTATTTATAATAAAATCAATTCTAAAAATAGGGAATAACAAAATTCATTAATATTGTAGATCCAACCATTAATTAAACTATAAACTATAGTCCCAACATAAACATCAAAATAACAAGGAAAAAGAAAAAGTCACCAATTCAAATGTTGTTGGACATACTAGAAATTAAAAATACATATAACAGTTTTATCACAATTGTAGCATCTCACACAATTATTAATGAATTAAATAGAACAACCTTTTCCACTTCCAGAAGCATCATTGTCTTTTGGTCCATGAGCCGATTTTCCATGCCCACCACCATTGATGGATTTGTTTTTCTTCGCCTTCTTAGGAGTAGGATCGTCGCTATTCTCCTCAGCCTTCATTTGATCCAGAAAAGTTCTCAAGTCATTCTTCTCAGCCTCCGATAATAGAGGTACTGGAAGAGAATTCATGTAAAGATTTGCAGCTTCGAGAATGGAGTTTTCAGATGGAGTCCCTATAATAAGAGGGTTCTCACCATTGGGTGGTGTCAGTATAAGGTCTACACGACAATTAAAGTCCAAACAGAACTGAGCTACCTCCATTCGATATTTTCTCATCCACCTGTTGAATTCCTTGCTTCCAAACACAAACTTTTTCTTACCTTCTGTTGAAAAAGGAGGAAAAAAGATATATTCAATGTAAGACATATAAACATACCTAAAGTTAAAAGAAAAGAAATAAAATTCACATATTTAACAATATACGAAATCTCGTAGATTGGTTGAATCTAGGAAGTAAATATATGTGAGTTTAATCTCAATTATTTTCATCATTTTCTTTCTAAATTTGTGTGATGACATTGAAACTCAACAAGAGAGCACAAATAAACGTGACTCGGTTTATCTTTATACGAGATATATGTACTAAATAAAAACAAGACAATGTAGAAATTGAAGTTCTGAATAAAAAATCGTAATTAAGATAACGAATGAACTTGTTTGTCTTAAAAAACTTAGAGAAAATGAAGAAACAAAAAGTCTCGATCATCTACCTGAAGCCATTTCTTACACTATCTCCTTGTATGTTTCGACTTTTCTTAACCACAATGATGGAGAAATAGAACGAGAACTCCTTATTTATAGTGAGATTTGTATAACATATATTTTCACATATTTTATTTCTTATTTGGACTAATATTAATTTATTACTATTTATCAAATTCAAATTATAATTGGGCGAGTGAATTCAAAATATATAGAAAATAAATCTACAAAATATTTTAGTGTGGAAAAACATTGTAAAATACTAAATTAAATTTGTTATAATACTATATGAAGAAAATTATAAATAAATTTCTTAATGGATAGGTGAAGATTATATAATTTTCCATGTAAGAGATCATTACCATGTCTGCATAAGATCCCTTTCTAAGATGAAATGAAACCAAAAATGAGAAGAGAAACGAGATGAAATTAAAGAATTTTTATTTTAAGAGGGAGTTCAAAAATTAGAAGAGAAACGAGATGAAATTAAAGAAATTTTTTTTAAGAGGGAGTTCAAAAATTAAATTTTAAGTATGAGTCATTACTCGCTTTCTTGGTAAGAAATTAAGAAAAAACAACGTAGCCTTTTAGACATGACATTTGTATTTGTATTTTTGTTATATAAAATCATAACAATATATAATTTAACTAACTATGGTACATCAAGTGACAAGAATCAGTACTTATTGCTTATGAGATAAAAATTAAAAGTTTGATTTCCATTTATAATTATTTATGTTTATGTCATAAGCCCAATAACGACGGTAGGATTCGTCGGTATAAACAATTGTTGAAAGTGGAAAGACATTGTTGGCATTGCGCTTGTCATTATTGCTATAAACCACATGTACTGACTATTTTAGTATCATTGCCATATTATCATTTATGCCGACGATTTTTTTGTTGCCAAAGAATGCGGTATAAAAACGACTCTTACCATCGCCATAAAGGACTTTATGACGATACTCACACCTTCGCCATAGAAAATTTTATAACAACCACTCACATCGTTCCCATAGAAGACTCTATGACGACCACTCTAACCGTCGCCATAGAAGACTCTATAACGACCACTCACACCGTCGTCATTGAGGACTCTATGACGACCACTTTCACCGTTATCATAGACTAAAATTGGTTTCAAATATTATTAAATTACATTATTTTAATTTGATATGCACATACATTTATAAAATATTAAAACTAAATAAATTATATCCTTAAAACATAAACCAATTAAAATTATTATAATATATTTAGTTTTAAAATCTAGTTGTTAAAACTAAAAAAGTTATCAAAATATACCACAAAATAAATTTACAATTCACGACCTATAACAAAAAATAATGTTTTATAAAACTTCTTAAAAATCTTCGTCTATCATTTGTTGCTGCATATGAATTACCTATGAATAATAATAATAAATAATTATACCCAAACAACATTATAGAAAAATGCCTCTAAAATTTAGATAATAAGTTGAAATAACAAAAGTTAAAAAATTTACCTATAAACGATGAAGGTTATTCTTTATCATTTTGAATATAGTCGAAAATGAACACATCTATTACAATTAACAAGTTCAAATAATTAAATTTAGTATTTCATTATAAAAGAAGACCATTATATTAATTAATCAATAAAAACACATTAAAAGAAGATGTGGATATATACCTGCAAATTGCAGGCTGTGACATCTACGAGGAAGAAGAACAACATTAATCTTCTCTTCAAAGAAAATCATGCACATTATCTTTTCCTAACGCGCTCTTATGCAAGAATTTAAAGCTCAACAAATCATGCACATTACCTTTTCCTAACACAATACTAAGCAATAATTTGAAGCTCATTATTTTATCTAAAAAATTTAAAATCTGAATACAAGTTTACAAATAAAACTTTTTATCTATTAAATTGCATCATTTAAGTCTTCAAGAAACTGATGCAATAACACAAATACACTTGTAAAAAAGGTTTATAATGATTATTTCTACCGAATGGTTGAATTACCAATAGGTATTATTATAATTATACCAAAAGATATTATTCTAATAATACTAGTGTTTCTACAAATCGGTGAAAGTCATAATATAATACCGATTGGATTTAAAACCAATCAGAATAGCCCCTAAAAACCTCACGAAAAAGGGCGACAACTTTGCCATTTTATCAAGTAATAGTAACGATTGGTTTTCAAACCAATCGGTAATAGCCTTTATAATGAACCAAAAAAACCGATCATGAACCGACGTTGCAAGTCGTCCACCTACTGCTACCGATCGAGAGGCATCCACTTTCCATCCTCTAGGTTTTTTCTTTTTAATCCAACCTAGATATGGTATGATATTTATGTTCAAGTCAATGGTCGCCTAAATAATATCCAAGGAAGAAAACAATTAGTTGCATATTTTATTAATCAACCAGTGGTATATTGATATGTATGTACCGATATGCATTTCTTTCTTTTTCCATCGATGATTCCGTCTGTTTCGAAATTACGTTCTACCTTTTTTATTTTATTTGAATCATTTCATCTTCATATGAATTCAATGTTTCTATATTTGCTATATTACTTCAGATCTAAACAGAAAATTAATCCTTCTTAGAAATCTATTTATTATTTGCTTACACTCTTCATATTTTTGGCCGACATGAAAGATTGAAGCATAATCTCTACTAAGATTTGCATCCGTCTGAAAATTTTCTTAAAATCCATTTGTTAGATATCTAAATCCTATGAAAACTATAGGAATAGTTGCTGAAGAAACATTATCAGTGTTTGTGTGTGCAGATTAGTGTTGGCATATGTGAAATCTTTATTGAATTTGAATCAGATGTAAATGCAACTTATAAAAATTGATTCTAATTTGGTAGGTACTATATATATTCATTGCTCGTGGTCCAAGAAATGAAATAAGATCTATTGTTCCTCATAGAGAATTGTTTACATGTTGAAATCTGGCTATTCTATTCAATGTTTTGCTAAATTTCTTTTCTATTATAACCATTGGATGAAGGCTCTTATTCTTGTTGGTGGATTTGCAACTCGGTTGAGGACATTAACCCTTAGCGTTCCAAAGCCACTTGTTAATTTTTCTAACAAGCCGATGATTATAAATATGGTATGATATGTATGTTCTTCTATTTTTGATTCTATTGTTTTTGTAATGTTTATGTCTTCCTACATGTCATTTGTGTGTGCGAGTGTCCTAGTTATCTTTGAAAGAAATGATATGAATTTATCTATGTTTTTCACCAAAAATAACAAACTTTTATCATTACTTAAACACTTGATTTAGATTCATAAAAGTTTGAAAACATTCTTCCGCTTACCCAACTGGTGAGATAATTAACTATAGTTTGGTAGTGATTTTGTGTTGAAGTAATTGGCTGAAGAATGTTTTTTTCTTTGAAAAAAAGGTCTATACAATTTGGTATTTTAACCAATCGGTTTTACCCTATACCTATTTGTAAGAATCCAATCGGCATGCCTTGAATTTATAATACCGAGAGAGCTTCTGTCGATTGATGCAATTGGATTATAACCAATCGGTATTACCTTATACCGATTGGTAAATAAGGTAGTACCGATCGGTATAGACCTTTTTTTTACTAATAAATTTTAAAGACTATTTACATGCATGTCTTTGGACAGTACCTATACTAGTTAAATGTTACAAGTTTGGACCAAATTGACTCTACAACACGAACATATACTAAACTTACAAAATTAATTATTTTCTGTACAGAATTCAAGGATAAGAAAATTAAATATTAAATAATTTAAGTGTTCGTTGATGAATGAATTTCTACTTCCAAGTGAGAGTAAAAAATATGTGCATAGATATTTTGATATAACTCTTTCCACGTTTTTTAATGACATTTTCATTAAATAGAATATTAAGGTAAAACTTCATTAAAGCTACTATAAATGTAAAGATTGGAGAATGTAGACATTATTAATTATTACAACCAATAAATTATAGACATCAAAATGTAATCTAAGATTTATAAAGAAAAAGTCAAAAGGAAAAGAAAGAGGTAATAGCATTTTCATTAAGATGATTTTCTTTAAGAGGAATTATACAGCCATAGCTACCCCAACTTTTGCTTATGTGAAGCGACAACATGGAAGAAAAAAATGAAACGCGCTTTTAACCCTAAGTTATTCTCTCTATAAAAAAGGGACCCATTATCCGTTTTCACCATCGAAGCTCTACTCCGCTTTTCACAAGTAGAATTAAGGTTATTAGCGATAAAAATTGACGACGGCGACCAAACACCTTGGTTAATAAAAAATATTAGCGACGAGAATGTTACATCCTCACTGATAATAATTATCAGCAACCTAAAATTCAGGCTTTTTCTCCATTTTCTCACAATAATTATCAGCGACGGTTTTCGTTGTCAACGCCGTAACTAAAATTTAGGTTTCCCCATCCTTTGCCCACCATTTTTAAAAATAATATCATCCACGGAAATAACATATAGATGTGGCTGATATTAAAGATTATCAATAACGACATTATGCTATCGCCATCCTTAAAAGTCTTTAGAATATCATCGATGACGATAGCATAATGCCGTGATTGATAATCTATAATATCAACTTTGGTACCGACAAATGTTGTGGCTGATATTATAAAGACTATCATTCACGGTATTATGCGATCGTCGTCGTTGATAATCTATAACACCTAAGACGGTACCAACAAATGTCGTTGCTGAAATTCTTTGCCAAATAAGTTTCATGGCATGTTAAATAGCACGCTCGTCTCTCGCTTCTCCTTTAGGAATTTTTGATTTCCTTTAGTGGTGAAAAGTGAAACAATTGATTTTCGTCCAACCAATATCCAATCGAAACATCTCAATTATCATCATTCTATAAATTCAAAAAAAAAATATAAGAATAAGTCAAGGCCTATAAACAAGAGCAACACATTGAGTACAATTATGATTTCAATAAACAATCACAATTGTACTCAACGTGTTGTTGTTGTCTACTATTTAGAAGGAAATTGAAGATGAAGATTTCCTAGAAGAGCCTGATTTTCTATGAGTTAGAAGCATATTAGTTGAAGAAGAAGACAAGGAGAAACCAAGTCCTGTAGTCACTTAAGTGTCTTAGTTTATTGACTTTGAGTCGTTCATCAATGTGGTTTATTTAATATATCGACATATAAAGTTCTTTCTTCACTACTTGGATCACCACCATTTGTTTTGACCTTTCTTCTTCACTATATGCGAGAACTAAAAGAGTTTTAATGACTCTTCATAAGTTATGACATTCATATTCGTGGCTATAAGAAATTTATTAAATAACATCAAATTATGTGCAAAATCAAATGGAGCAGATTTGCGAGGCATCTATACAATAGGGACGTGCATGCATCTAAGTGGGGTTTAATGATTTGGAATAATGTTCCATTATGTTCTTATTTTATATATTAATTTGTTTTTTCTTAGGTTGTTGTTTTAATTTTTTCTTTATGATTAAAATCTAAAATCACAACTTAGTTGAAAAAATTAAGTGATTTGTAAATTTTATTATAACAAAATAATCTAAATATATAACACTATTTACAACTGTCAACTAAATATCTAAAAAAAATTAAATCAACTCAAATTCAATTTGATTCGTATATAAACAAAGTTATATTATTAGCGTCGGCGTTACCTTAAAGTCGACACTAATAAATGGGAGTGTTTGCCGAATTTGTAACATTTTAAGAAAAGACTATTAGTGTCGGCTTTGCCCTAAAATTGTAGTTAATATATTATATTATTAGCGTCGATGTTACCTTATTGCCGACCCTAAAAAGGGGGAGTGTCTGCTGAATTTGAAACATTTTAGGAAAAGAGTATTAGCGTCGGATTTGCCTTAAATCCGACACTAATATGTTATATTATTAGCGTCGGCTTTAGGGTAAACCCAACGCTAATATTCATTAAATAAATAATTATACCAACCAACATGATAATGCCTTCGTTAATAGTTATTTAATTAGCCGATCATTTTCTTCTTTCTCTTCCTTCTCTCTTTTCCTTTCTTTCTTAGTCGAACTACGTCCTCTCTTCCGATATCCTCTATGCCAAATTCCCCCCTGCCGATCTCCTCTTCGCCGTTAATATGTTATGTTTTTTAATTGTGTTTTGGTGTTAGTTGATATGTATCATAGGTATTGATTTCATTAATTGGTTAGTATGTTGATTAATTAATTATACGTTGACAGTAATTAAATAGGTAGATACTAATTCCATTATTGGTTGTTAATTCTTAGATAAATGGAAGTCCCTAGGATGAATCTACACCGATATTAAAGGGGTTGAAATGTTCTTAGACTTCACGATTAGGTCTACTAATATATATTCGATTACTTGTCCATGTGTAAAGTGTGCAAATTGAACTTATGAGAATTAAAAAGTGGTCAGAGATCATCTAATTGCATTTGTATTTTATGTACTTTCATTGGAAAACGTGATATTTGAATGAAAGGGATGATGATGATGAAGATGATGGTGATGATGAATTAGATAACCTTAGATATGAAAATTAGGATGGTGTAGGAGATAATGTAATTAATGATGAAATTAACTAATAAATTGATCAAGATAATCAATTTATGGAAGACCTTATCAATTATTTGTATCCAACCGCTAAAGCCTCAAATAATGAACGCCCTATTGACGATGCTAAGACATTCTACCAGTTGTTGGATGATTCAAAACATCCCTTATACGAAGGATCCTGAATTTTAAAACCCTCCAACTTAGTTAAATTACTTCACATAAATAAATGTTGGTCAATATACCAATACATCATTTGATTTGTTATTAAAATTGCTCAAAGAGAAATTATTACCATATAATTTTGAGTTTCGAAGTTCATACTATGAGTGTAAGAAGTTTATTACAAACATCGGTTTAACGTATGATAAATTTAATGCTTGTATGCTCTTCTGTAAAGAAAATAAATACTTGGACGTGTGTAAAGTTTTTTCGTGTGTCTAGATGGAAGATCAACCAATCAAATGGTACGCTTCGAAAAAGGTGAATGGGAAGTTAACTCCAAATGAAATGTTATAATATTTCCCACTTGCACTGAGGTTGCAATAGTTGTACATGTTCTCCAAACCATTCCACATATGACTTGGCATAAATATAATATAAATATTGATGACAAAGTCTTAAGGAATCCAACTAATTCAATGACATGGACGTCCTTCGATGAAAAATTTAAAGATTTCTCCTCCGAGCCTCAAAATGTAAGGCTTTCTCTCAGAAGTGACAGGTTCTAACCCTTTAAAAATGGAAAGACTTTTTATAGCATTTTGTCTGTTATTATTATTATCCCTTACAATGTCTCTCCTATAAATTGTATGGATAAAAATAACTTCATTCTTTCCATGGTAATCCCAGACAAAAAGTAACGGAGATTTGATTGACGTGTTTCTCCAGTCATTGATTGACAAGTTAAAAGAGTTGTGGCATACCAATGTGATTACTTACGATGCGAGCCATAAAGAATATTTTAATATGCGGGTAGTTGTTTTATGGCCAATTAATGATTTATGACAAATGCTAATTCAACTAGATGGTGTACGAAGGGAAAACTTGCATGTGCATGTTGTAATAATAATACAACTTCCCTAAGATTGGTACACTACTAGAAAGATTGTTACATGAGTCATCAACGGTGTCTTCAACGTACTCATCATTCTTGTAGAGAAAAAATTATTTTGACGATGATACAGAGTTAATACTGACACCTGATCTTTTGTCTAAACCAAATTATTAACGCATACAAGAGATTTGAAAGCCATCTATTTGACTAAATATCGTTCCAAAAGGAGAAAGATTTCTCATGGAAACGGGTACCCTACCCGTCGGGTAGTGAAGTATTCATCCCTGAACCCGATTTTTATTTTATTACCCACCCCAACCCCGGACTCAAACCCAACGAGTATATCTAGTTGTATACCCATCTCCGATTCGTCGGGTACCCAATCCCTGACGAGTATCGTAATACCCGATGAAAATCTGAATTTATATTTATTGTTTTCTAAATACTAAAAACACAAATGAATATATTACTTACTTCGATCATTATTGTAGAAGTTCAACAAAATATAACAACTTTGTTTTTATTATTTCTTTAAGTTCAACAAAAACTAGAGATAAGTGGAAGAAAGTTCAATGAATGTTTAATTTAGAAACAAAAATTAAAGAGAAGCTGAAGAAAGTTGAATGAAGGTTAAACTTGAAAACAAAAATTAGAGAGAAGTTGAAGAAAGGTGAATGAATGCTAAAACTTGAAAATAAGAAATGAAGAGTGATTAGAGAGATACAATATTTTGTTATTAAATAAATTAAAGATTAAGAGTCACGGGGAAGAGAAATTGAAATGATGATAGCATAGAGTGTGGGTATGGTAATAAATAATATTTTTATTGTAAATTTATAATGATTCTAGTGATGTGGTATTTTAAAAAATATTTTAAACATTAACAAATATATATATATTAATATTTCGGGTATCGGGTTTAGGTTTCACACACTCCCCATACCCGACCCCGATTTAAAATACCCTAACCCAAACCCAACCATCAGGTACCCACGGGTATACGGGTACCCATTTCCATCCCTAATTAGAATAAACTCAACATATTTTTGTAACTACCATACTATAAAATGCTATTATCGAGGCATAATTTAAATGTGATGCATATTGAGAAAAAAAATTGTGATTGCATGTTGGACACTATAATGGATTTTAAAGAAAAAACGAAATGGACTAAGAGCTCGTAAAGATTTAGAATTATTGAACATAAAGCATTCATTGTGTTGGGTCAAATTATTTTAAATAAGTGTTGAAATAATTTACCCACTGATATTTTGATAATGAAATAATTTATAAGTTTCAATACAGGTGTATTGAGACAACATGTCTCTAGACTTGGATCTAATGAGGGCCATTAGACCGATCTTGATTTTCATTCGCATAGAATTAGACTCACAGTCTAACTCATCGGAGTTAGACGTGTAAGTCTAATAGACGTGTAAATTAGACGTAAGTCTAATGGAATTAGACGCGAGTCTAATAGAATTAGACGTACAGTCTAACTCATCGGAGTTAGACGTATAAGTCTAATAGATGTGTAAAGAATTAGACGGATAGTCGAATGAATACACGGAATTAGATGTAAGTCCAATGGAATTAGACGTGAGTCTAATAGAATTAGACGTACAGTCTAACTCATCGGAGTTAGACGTGTAAGTCTAATAGATATAAAGAATTAGACGGATGGTCTAATGAATTAGTGGAGTTAAACGTGCCGGTATAATGGTTATTATAATTAGACAGGTTGTCTAATTAGTGAAAGTTAGATGTGAGTCTAACTCCTTCGGACAAGTCTGAGGTAGAAAAGGAATTAGATGTGGCAGTCTAACTCAGTGGAGTTAGACGTGCCGGTCTAATGGTTATTATAATTAGACGGGTTGTCTAATTAGTGAAAGTTAGACGTGAGTCTAACTCCTTCAGACAAGTCTGAGGTAGAACCGGAATTAGACGTGGCAGTCTAACTCAGTGGAGTTAGACATGCCAGTCTAATGGGTATTATAATTAGATGAGTTGTCTAATTAGTGAAAGTTAGACGTGTTTCTAACTCCTTCAGACAAGTCTGAGGTAGAACCGGAATTAGACGTGGCAGTCTAACTCAGTGGAGTTAGACGTGCCGGTCTAATGGTAATTATAATTAGACGGGTTGTTAAATTAGTAAAAGTTAGACGTGAGTCTAACTCCTTCAGACAAGTCTGAGGTAGAACCGAAATTAGACGTGGCAGTCTAACTCAGTGGAGTTGGACTTGCCGGTCTAATGGTTATTATAATTAGACGGGTTGTCTAATTATTAAAAGTTAGACGTGTGTCTAACTCCTTTAGACAAGTCTGAGGTATAACCGGAATTAGACGTGGCAGTCTAACTCAGTGGAGTTAGACGTACCCGTCTAATAGTTATTATAATTAGACGCGAGTCTAATTCTATTAGACCAGGTGGTCTAATAGACGGTTTTCATTAGAAGGAGTTGACTTATTTCATTAGACTGATTTTCCCAAATCCGTCTAACTGAAATACGTCTGATGCTCTGTTTAAGTAGTACGCTTGAATCTAGCATTTCTCCTACCCACGTGCTATAGCTGTACCCTACTCCTGCTCCACTTCCTATGAAGATTAGTACAACAGTTATATGCATCCAATCAAGGAATGCCACGTAAGAGAATTTTCCTCACATTACCTGTTTTGCAGGTACATCCCTGATGGAATATTCGGCGCACTACCAGTTCGGTACGGCCACGATCGTTGTGCTCAGAACCTGCTATGTACAATGGAGGCTTTCCAATTGAAGAGCGCCACGTATCATTCTTTAAGATTCGACCGTTAGCTCCTGCTCAGTATTTAATCAATCCTAAGAGCAACGGACGAAGTAGCTACTTTCCGAACGAACAAGCGAATACAAACGAACAAGCTTTCTGATTTTGCAGAGAGAGTCTACTCAATCATCTTGCTTACTGAACTTATTCTGTGAAGCTTCTTTCTGATTGTACTGTGTGTGAATCGAGAGAGAGAGCTAGAATCAAAAAACCATTAGCTGAGTGATATTCTTTATCTTCTTGTAATTGAACAGAAAGTGTTATGTTCAATAGTGAGCTAAGTGTGTGTAAACTGTATTTGATTCTCATCATATAGTGAATCCTTCCGGTGATTGGAAGAAGGGGTGACGTAGGAGAGTTTCCCCGAACATCCATAAACAAACTGTTGTGTTCTTCATTTCTGTCATCTTTTCATATTTCATCTTGTGATTCAAACCCAAGTAAACAATTCCGCCTTGAATCTGTTTCAAGTGTTTACACAAGTTTGCGTAGAATAGAAAGAGATATTAATCCCTAACAGGATTTCTATCAAACCGTTTTTCATAAGCCTTCATCATTAGCCAGACCCCCGTCTCTATTGATAAATCCGATCCTATCACATTGTATCCCATTGAGGTCATTAATTTTCTTCAATGTCCGACAGTCCCATACGCACTTTTCTAAGATTAAAATAAACAATTATGTATGTTTTTTAAAGATTTAAAAATTCCATAAGAGTTCTACTCCAATGTTGGAGGGTGTGTAAACATAATTGATAAGAAAATTTCTGGATTGAAGAGTCTAGATTGTCACATCCTATTATAGTATTTAATTGCACTTGCCACATGTGCTTTACTTCTGAATTATGTATACAATGCTAAGTTGTACCTGTTGAAGTTCTTCCGATTGTGTAAAAAATCCTTAAATCGATATGAATTAGAAGAGTTGTATAATAACATTGTTTTGACCCTTTGTAAATTGGAAAAAATATTTCCACCTTCATTGTTTTATATAATTGTACATTTGCTTGTACACATGGCCTTTGAGGCTTTGTTAAGGGGAATGTCTAGTATCGATGGAGGTATCCAATTGAACAATATATGTGTCATACCCAAAATTTCATTTTAGACCGAGTAACTTCGGTCATGGCCAAAACCATGGGCCGAGGAAAATCTGTGTCCGGGCCGAGGAAAAACTGTGTCTAGGCCGAGACAAATCTGAGTTAGGGCCGAGGGAAAATCTATGTCACGACATAGGGGTCTGACCGAGGGGGTCCGACTGAGGGGGTTCGACCGAGGGAGTGTGACCGAGGGGGTACGATCGAGGGGGTCCGACCGAGGAGTTTCGACCGATGGAGTCTAACTGATTATATTGTTCCAACCCATACTTGTGCCAACTCATGCTTAGGCCACCTCATGATTAGGACACCTATGCTTAGGCCACCTAATGTTTGTGCCACCTCATGCTTCCAACCCATACTTATTCAACCAGCTGATGAGAAGCAGGTGACCAGCCTTCTTTTGTTAACCCATGCCTATGACAAGCAGGTGACCAACCTTCTTTTGTTAACCCATGTCTATGACAAGCATGTGACCAGCCTTCTTTTGTTAACCCATTTCTATGACAAGCAAGTGACCAGCCTTCTTTTGTTAACCCATGCCAATGACAAGAAGGTGACCAGACCTTTTATTAAATTAATATTAAACCTAACTGATGACAAGCAGGTGACCAGCCCTTTTTGATTAACCCATGCCAATGACAAGCTGGTGACCAGCCTTATTAAGTACTATATATATGGCACCCCTTTATTCATTTTATACTTTTCCTCCTTCTCTCTATTAAGAAGCCGAAGCCACACTTAGGAGCAAGTTCATAGAACCCTTTAGAAGCAAGATCATCTAAGGCAAGCTCTTTTCTTAACCCATCTTTAGAAACCCTCACAAGTTTATATAGTTCACATATATTTTATGATCTGTTTCACAAAGTATATTTTATTTTCCACTCTATGATCAATTTTTCCCAAAGTATATTATGTTTTCCAAATGATAATTTGTTTTTCAAGGTATGATATGTTTTTATTGAAAACATAGTGAATATGGATGTATATGATGGTTATGGGAGGAAGGCTAGCCAACATAAGCTCTAGTAGTCTGAATCCAAAATTATGGTTGCTTATTATGGGACTGATTTCTAAACATGAGCTCTCAGAAAATCTACCCACCCAAGATGTGTCTAACCAGGTTGTGGACTTTAAGGATAGACTCCGAAGAGTGCCCTCCAAATATGTGCTCAAAATGGATACCTCACCTTGAGGATCAGCTCTCAAGGTCAAGGGTCAAGCATGTGCTCGAAATATTTATGTTTTATCACTATGGGAATATTATTTTATAAACCAGCATATCAATACAATAAGATTTTAAATGCCTTTGTTATATTCTTTATAAATGTTTTCTGTGTCTTTAGACTCACTATGCTTGTGTGGTGTAGGTACACAGCCATAGCCTTCTGTTGACTTAGGAAGGGAGGCTTGGAGGGTACGCAGGGTTGAGGGGAGGTGTGTGTGTGGGAGGAGCAAGTATTTTTGCATCCTGGACATCTGAGTTCGGAGCATCGCCACTTCATGCGTAGTCTTCAAAAAGTATTTGTTAGTACTCCCTTGAGCCAATACTAAGTCGGCATTAATTGAGGAGTTCACTGCATATTGCTTCTCAAGATTCTCCAACCTAGAAGAAATAGAGTGGATGTTATGCTACATCGAAGCCAGAGCTTCCATGATGAATTTGTGAATATTCAAATTTCCCGGAGAAACCTTCTTAGAAGAATATGGGCCAGACGAGACGATGTAGGACCCTGTTGGAACAAAGTGAATAGGATCGGGATAAAGACTTACTTGTATGGATTGCTCTAGTTCCTTTTATGGAGAGGAGACTCAAGGAATATTGATCAATGCTTGAGACACATCGCTTGCTCCTTCGATTTCATTGCACAGATCTCTGTCGAAACCTGATAGTTCTTCAGAAAGGAGAGGTTGATTGGGTAGATAATCCTTGGATTGATATGAGGAGGATCGCATGGATATTGGGCAGTCAATTTGCTTCTCTTCAGATGCTTGCCCATCTGATGAGACGATTTGACCATCGGCCCTGGGCGTCTGCTCATATGAAGGAGAAGAAGGCTGAGCAACCTCTACTTCAGATGCTTTCTTGGAATAGAAATGTTCTCCCTCAGTCTGCATTTGTTCGGCCGTAGAGGGAGTAACATCATATGGTTCTCTCTAAGCAGACAGAGGTTGCTGCTCAGACGTTTGAGAATGCTCCTTCTCAACATTAGGGATTTACTATTGCGCTTCATAAAGAGGGAGTGTTTTCTCATCAAAGTGAAAAGCATAGAGCCGTCTTTCTTCAACGGACGATTTCCACTGCTTGATGACATGAATAACCGCCTGCTCTTCAACCACCGAGAGAAGATGCTCAGCATTAGAAATGGATTTCGACTCACCTTGATTGAATGGAATCTCATCAATACAAGACATCTGGTCATCCTCGTCTGAACAGTTTAGCTCTACTCGAGGCGCTTCATTCTGAAGAGCATGAGAATGAGATGACTCAATGTCGTGGATATATTGGAGAGCCGTGGAACAGTAGGAGTTCATGAGTAATTGAAGACATTCAATAACCTTCCCATCTGTTTGAGTAGTTCTGTCTGAAGGATTAAAGTTTTCTTTCCTTTGGCAGATGATGGGAAAGAGAGTGCGCCCTCTAGAATTTCCTTCAATGAGCTCTCTTCTCTTGAAAGGCTTGTTGACATCTTGGGTCTTGGCCAAGGAGAGGACCGATTTCTCCATTATCAACAGTTCATTCCACTTTTTCTCCACATTAAAACATAGGTTAATATCACTAAACTTCGTGTGGAGCCTAATGCATAGCCATTTATCAAACAACTCGATTTTCGCAGACTCTATGGACTTAATATCCTCTATGATGAGATTGAGTGTCTGTTTGACTTCACACGGGAGTTCTGGAATATAATATGATATTTTTTTCCCTTTCCTAAAACTTCGTAAGGTTTAGGGTCAGGAACAAGTTCTATAAATGCGATGCCCTGAGCCCTTCAGGCTGCTCTTAGCATAGTGAATGGAGAAACATTCTTAGAAAAGGCATTTGATGGAAAGGCAGCAAGAAGGCCCGCATTCGTATGAACGTGTGCTAATTCGTGGGTCTGTCCAGTAGCTGGACCGATTGTGTCTTTATTATTAGTATTATCTGATGCATGCACACCCTCCTGCTCGGCTACAGGAAGAACAACTTCATCTTGACCAGCAGCTTCAGCAGCCACTAGTTCGACAAGGGAGATAACAACTTCTTCCCCTATCTCTTCTTAACGGATTCACCAACTATCTTAGCAGTTGGTTCAGCAGCTTGTTCCACCACGGGAACTACAAAGGGCTCTACGGCAAGAATAGGATCGGAAGTACCTTATCAGACGCTTGAACAACAGGAGAGGCATCCATCTGATCAGTAGGTAGAGCATCCGTCTGACTAGTAGAATTGACCTCCATTTGACCAGCAGCTAGGGAAGATGCCTCACCAAGCGCCTTGAGTTGACTAGCCAAAATTTCGGCTAAAGGAGACGGCGAGGCTGAGAATAGAGGAACAACAACAATAGGGGCTTCCTCTGTCCTAGCCCTTTTTGGAATGGAGTCGAATTCGATAGTATCTCCCATAGACGCTAGTTTCTAACTTGAGGAACTTGCGGTAGATTCCATCGTCGACGTCTTCATTCTCTTCGTAGGAGTGTTACGAGTAGAGGTTGCATGACGCTTGGACCGAGTGGTCGACTGGCCACTCGTCTGTTGAGCCGAAGAGCCGAATTTTGTTTCTTTAATGATCTTCATTTGAACAATATGGTTCCCAAGTGTGGAACTAGTCATTATCCTGATTACGTTAATTGTGGCACCTTTGCCTACAGACACCTTCAGATGCTTCAGAATCTAGATGAAAAGCCCACACTCTTATTTCTAAGTGGAGAGACCATCTAGAAAAGGGTAGATAAAATGACGGATGCCTAGTTGACAGCCATCCCTTTTGTTATAGCCAATATCATCTCAAATCTATCTTGGGTGTAGGCATCGAACGACCCTACTATCCCTTGAATAGATTTGGAACAAATGTCGTTGAGAAGACAATACTAAAATTTGAAGTACATCTTTTTCCCATTTTCTTAGACCTCTTAGGGTTTAGAAAATAGACGAAGAAGACGATTAAGTTTCTAGAGAGACGACAAAGCGAAATAAGATTTAAGGTTTTATAAAATCTCAAATACTGTGTAAGATATTTTAGGCGTACAAGGCACCCTTAAATAGATTTGAATCGTCACGTGTTCAGCAGACGTCTAGCCACGCTTAAATTGCAAGCTGCTTAAACATAACTCGTATGATATATATTCTCTTTAGACGATTGATCTGATCAGTTCGATTGGAGACATCCATCTTAATACGTTTGTCCAGTCAAGTCAACAAATTTCCTCCCTCAATTTATACATACTTAATTAAATTAATTTAGGTCTAAAATACTCAAAACATTTATAAATAAAGAAAATGGAGTTTTTCTTTACGTAAGGAAACCATTAAATAATTTTGAAACGATACAGGTTTCAAAAATCATCATTTGCAAGATCGTCATTTATAGAAAAGGACGTCATTGATTAAAAATCATTATTTACGAAGTAAAATACATCATTAGAAATAATAGGCATTTTATAAGCAATATGGGGTGTTGGTCACATCTTAATACATGAAATCCACATGTCTTCATGTTATTTGTTAATAATGTGACCGTTCACTTTTTAAAGGTAGGAGTGAACCTACAACATTTTGATAAAATTGATATAGTTGTCCTCCATTTGGCATAAAAAGAGACGTCTAGTGAGAACTAAGACAGCCGACTAGTTGCGCTTTTCACATGCCTTCCACTTCAACGTAGATAGACACTTGTTTGGAAGGCGTCTGCTCATGCATAGCCTAATCTGTATTAGCAGGCATCTACCTAACATCCTGATGCCTGACCAAGTTGAAATTTTGGACTGCTTAAGCTTAGCTCGTCTAGTGTGCAGTGTCATCAGACGACAGCTCTTTTAGCATTATTTGGAACATCCGTTTCAACATGTCTGTCTTATCTTCTGTGTTTCATGTTCCCCTCAATTTATGCATAAAATATTTTTATAAAATTAATGATAAATTTATTTTAGAAAAGGATTCCCCCTAAACTTATGCATGAAATAGTTTTATAAAGTGAGCAATAAATTTAGTTTCAAACATGGTTCCACCCTAAATTTACATAAAATATTTTATATAAAATTAATGATAAATTTAGTTTCAAAAATGGGTTCCCCTAAATTTATGCATAAAATAATTTTAGAATGAATGATAAATTTAGTTTAAATCAAGAAATCCCAGGATATTTCTGAATAGGAAAACTTAGTCTCTATAAGTGGCTTTGTGAATATGTCTTCCACTTGAAGGTCTATTGGCACGTAATCCAGTCGGAAATGCTTTTATGCCACGTGATCCTAGATGAAGTGATGGTGAATGTCGATATGTTTGGTTCGAGAGTGCAATAACGGGTTGGATGTGATTGTTATCGCACTGGTTTTGGATAGAAAATGGAAGACTCGTCCACATGGATGTTCTAGTCTCTCAATTATTGTTGAATCCAAAGAAATCGAGCATAACAACTGCCTGAGGCATGGTATTTCGCTTTTGCTGTAGACGTGGCGATGGAAGTCTGCTTCTTGTTAAACCAAGAAATCAGACGATCACCCAAGAACTAACAGGTTCTGCCGGTGCTCTTCCGATCAATTTTACACCTTGCATAGTCTGCATCAGAGTAACTTATTAAGATGAGACTGGTATTCTTCGGATACCACATTCCAACACATTGCGTCCCCTTTAAATATTTTTAGATACGCTTGGCAGCTATATAGTGGGACAATTTAGAGTTAGCCTGAAATCTCCCGCAGACGCCTACGGCGAACAAGATGTCCGACCGGATGGCTATTAGGTAGAGTAGAGATCCTATGATCCCTCGGTATGCCATGATTTCGACCCACTGACCGTCTTCATCCTTGTCCAGCTTTCTAGATGAGTTCATGGGGGTGGCGGCAACTGAGAAGCTCTCCGTGCTGAATATCTTTAGCAATTCCTTCGTGTACTTAGCTTGGTTGATGAAGATTTTATCTTTAAATTGACGCACTTGAAGGCCTAGGAAGAACGTCAACTCACCTATCATGCTCATCTCAAACTTGTCCTGAATTAGCTTAGAGAACTTTTTACAGAGTTTGGTGTTAGTTGACCCAAAAATAATGTCATTAATATATATTTGAACAAGTAAAATATGTGAATCCTTAACAAATCTAAACAGAGTTTTATCCACTATACCTATTTTGAAATCATGTTCAAATAAAAACTTTGTTAGGATGTCATACAAAGCTCTAAGAGCTTGCTTGAGACCATAAAGTTCTTTGTCTAACTTAACACATTATTAGGCAACAAATGATCTTTAAAACCTGGAGGTTGTTCGACATACACATCTTCAATAAGAATTCCATTTAGAAAGGCACTCTGGACGTCCATTTGATAAACTTTGAAATTCTTGAAATCGGCGTAGGCTAGGAATATCCTTATAGCTTCAAGCCTTTCTACACGGGTGAAAGACTCCTCAAAGTCAATTCCCTCCTCTTGTCTATATCCTTGAGCTACTAGCCTGGCCTTGTTCATCACTACTAGCCTGGCCTTGTTCATCACTACTAGGTCATCTTCTCTTAATTTGTTTCGAAATAACCATCTAGTTCCAATGACCATTTAATTTTCAAGTCTTTGAATTAGATGCCATACTATGTTGCTTTCAAACTCATATAGTTCTTCTTGCATTGCATTGATACAATAGGGATCAAGAAGTACTTCATTTATTTTCTTAGGTTCGAATTATAAAATAAACGTTGAAGTAACCATCTCATCCATTAGTTGATGTCTTGTTCTAATAGGAGCAGACGAGTTACCAATAATAGATTCAGGAAGATGGTTCTTGTTCCATCTGAAGTTAGGTCCAAAAAGGTTAGATGTCTGATCCGGACTATCAACAGCCTATTGACTTATAGTCTGGACGTTTGGTTGAGCATCAACAGGATCAGCTGGCTGATCAGACGACCTGTTTCTTACAACCTGGGCTTCATCGTCACTATCAGATTGAAGGTTAATATCTTCTAATCTGTAAAGAAGTTTGATGACTTTGTTAGAATTGCTTTCCACAGATTCTTCAAATATTATGTGTATGGACTCTTCAACAGTCAGAGTTTTTTTTATTAAATACTCTATATGCTTTACTGACTGCTGAATATCCTAGCATTACACTAGTGTCTTATTTGACATCAAAAGTATTCAAATAATTCTTGTAATTATTATGAATAAAACAGTTACACCAAAAATCCTAAAATATGCAACTTTAGGGGTTTTCCATAAAATATTTCATAAAGTATTTTATTCAAGCATTTATTGATCATTGATTTGTTTTGAGTGTAGCACGTTGTGTTTATGACTTCTGCCCATAGTCTTTGAGAAATACCAGAATCATCAAGCATTAATCTCGCCACTTCCTTTAGTGTTATGTTTCTCCTTTCAGCAATGTCATTTTACTGTAGAGTTTTGGCACAAGACAACTCGTGTCTTATACCAGACTTCTCAAGGAATAGTGACAAACGTCTGTTTATAAACTCAGTACCTCTATCACTTCTTATTTTAATTATTGTTAAAGCCTTTTCATTTTGTACTCTTCTAAGAAATTTGATCAGCTGTTCGGCCGTCTGATCCTTAGAAGCTAGAAAAACAACACAAGTAAATCTAGAATAGTCATCTATTATGACAAGAGTATATATAATCCCACATAGACTAGTAACTGGAATTGGACCGAAAAGATCTATGTGCAATAATTCCAAGCACCTATCGGATTGAATATTACACTTCCTTTTAAAAGTTGATCTGACTTGTTTGCCTATTTGGCAAGAAGAGAAAATCTTATCTTTCGAAAACTTTAACTTGGGTATACAATTTACCAATTCTTTTGAACACAGATTTTTATGACTTTTAAATTTAGATGGTTTAGTCTCTTATGCCATAACCAACTTTGATCATTCTTTGCAATCATGCATACTAGTTCAGAAATCTTGTTTTTCCAATTCATCCTATATGAATTTCCTATTCTATTGCATGTTAACAGGGTATTCCACTATTAATCCTTGACTAGACATGAATGCTTTAGGAAATCAACTATGTAGCCATTGTCACACATATTACCAATGCTTATCAAGTTAAAACAAAGGTTTTGTATCAAAATTACATTATCAATAGTTAAGTTACTATGGATAATCTTACCCTTACCCACGGTTGTACCTTTGCTATTGTCACTAAAGGTTATCTTTGGCCCTGTGAATTTGACTACATTAATTAATAGTTGTCTGTCACCGGTCATATGTCTAGAGCATCCATTGTCCAGGTACCAGACCGATTCCTCCAAACAGCTTTCCTGTTCAACCTACAAATAATATTTTACGTCTTTTGTACCCAAAATTAATTGGTTATGTGGTTCATCAGTCCTTTGGGAATCCAGATTTGTGTTGTTAATAAAGCATAGGTGTTAGACTTGACAGATGCCTTTCTTCTTGCTTATGACTTCTTAGCTTTATAAGATGTTTTTGATAAAACATCCTTGCCTTTATTTTAGGTTTTTCTTCGTCAGAATGGCTGGCTATTAACTTCTTAGGCTTCAGCCAGCTATCAGTTGGGTTTACATACTTTATCACATCTCTTGAAGCTAATTCATTACAGTTGTGATTAGTTCCTGTATTAGCTAAGTGTCCCTTGACAAAGCTTATAGTCTTAAGATCGCCTTTTACTGGTTCAACTTGTGATTGAACTTATCTAAGCACCCATAGTCAAATCCTAAACCGGATTTACATCTGACGGTCATTGCTGAGTAATCAACTGTTTGACGGCTTCCCCGGAATTTGTCCATGAACTAACCACATAAGTAAGTCTTTGGTTTTATAAAGATATATTTTTGATAATTTACTCAAATGAGAGCTCACTCATATTGTTTACCAAAGATTCTGATTGATTATCTTGAGATGAGATGATATTACCAGACGTCTGTTTCACCTTTATCTCATCAAAGGTGTCTGATAGCTTCTTGTACTCAATAACCATGTCATTGAGTTCATTTATTAACTCATCTATCGAAAACTCTTCGGAAGAGAAATGAAATACCTCATTAGTGTCATCCATGAGGCACTAAACTCCTTCATCACCTTCACTTTCAGACGAAAAGATTTCATCTGAGCTGTCAGCCCACTTTCTCTTCCTTTCCTCAGCTACTAGGGCCTTCTACTCCTTCTTCTTCTTGTCGAAGGGCCTTTTGTCGTCTCTCATTGGCTTCATGCAGTCTGCTTTGAAGTGTCCTAGTTTATCGCAATTAAAACACTTTAAATTAGACTTAGACTTATTTCAATAATTATAATTGTTTGAATTTGAACTTGAGTTAGGAGAAGAATTTCTTTTCTTCATTAATCTTCCAAATTTCTTCACAAAATGTGACATGGCGTCTTCGCTGATCCACTCATCCGTCTTTGTGATAGTAGTAGTAGGTTAGTCTTCAGTGGTCACCAACATTTTAGTGATGGTTGAGATTGAATACTCCTCTTCGTTTCTCTGGTTTAGCTCAAACTCGTAAGCCTTTAGATCCGCGAAAAGATCGTGCAACTCTACTCTACTCATATCCTTTGACTCCTTCATAGCCAAAGTCTTTATATCCCATTCTCTAGGAAGAACCTTCAACGCCTTCATATTAACTTCTCTGTTACTATATGTTTTTCCCAACGTGGAAAGCTCAAAGATGATACTGGTGAAACTTTCTTCAAAATCCGTCATAGTTTCCCAGACATCATCTTCATGCTATCATATTTTTGTGTGGAAACCATGAATTTGTTCTCTTTGGTCTGGTAGTTGCCTTCACATAGTTGGGTCAGCTTTTTCTAAAGCTCTTTAGCGGTGGAAGAATATTTGATTTTGCTGAACAAATATTTGTTCAACGATTTTTCTAAGATATCCTTAACAACATTGTCGAGATTGGCTTTCCTCTTGTCCTCAACTGTCAACTCATATCTTAGCTTTTCAATCATCTCAGGGACGTCGTCTACTGAAGTTGGCGCCGTTAGTGATGACATACCACATTTGTATATGAGTCATGGCCATTTTCTATTCAATGATGGCGTGTTGTAGAGCTCCGCGTATATATGTAGCGTAGCTCTACTTAAGTGTTGTAGCTACACTTGAGTATCATAGCCCTACTTGAATGGCGTGTGACTGTTGAGTTTCTTAGAAGGTTTGTATAAATGATACAAGACAATTAATGCAACGGTCGAATCCGAATATTGACATGTAGCATTATTCCGTTGATTATTGTGCGTGCTGATATGGAAGTCTGCCGCTTGTCAGGCTATGAGCAGGGAAAATGAGTGGGAGCTACTTTAGTCTTCTGTTGAATCCTAGACATCTGTTAGCGGTTCTTTAGACCAGAACGTCCGTTGAAGCCTAGATGTCTTCTAGCACACTTATTAAGACAACTCGTCTGATGAAGTTCAAACTATGTCTGCTCGCGCACTACGGTTGCTCACGCACTTCTTAGACAATCCGTCTGATGAAGTTCAGACTACGTCTGCTCATGTACTTCTTTAGACAACCAGTATGATCATGTTCAAACTACGTCTGCTCGTGCACTTCTTTAGACAACGTGTTTGATGATGTTCAGACTACGTCTACTCATGCACTTCTTTAGACAACCCGTTTGATGAAGTTCAGAATCTGTCTTCTCGCTCTTCCTTCAGACTGCATCAGAAGAAATACGTCTTTTGGGTTGTACCTGTACAAAGGAAAATTACACAACTTTGTTCTTATTCAGACCATAATTTAGTTTTCTTGAGACTACATCTTATTTTTGTTCAGACACATCATTAAAATTATGTCATATTGAATTAAACTTATTCACCTAAGTTTATTAAAATGTTTTTCCTTAACTAGTTATTTTCTTTTAATTAGTTTTCCTTTATCTTTATTTAATTTAATCTAACATATGGCATTAGGGGAATGCCAACATTGATAATTAATAATATCAGCAACTTAATTAGGGGAATGGAAACGTTTATAAGAAAATTATAAATGTGTTAGAAACCCAAGAACAAGAATTATCATTAACGGAGTTAGGAGAATGTCGACGTTGATAATTAACAATATCAGCGACGGTGTTAGGGGAATGTTGTCGTTGATAATTAACAATACATTCTCGGTCACTGATATTAACTATCAACGTCGGCCTATCGTCGTCGATAAAAAACCATTATCTTTTAACAACAAAATTTTTAGCGACAATTGACGAAAGTTTTTTTTACGAAGCTAATAATTATTAGCGACGACATTATGAGTTTTAGAAATGACATAATGGTTTTTATCGATGCTAATGATACATTTTCCACTATTATTCTCCATTGGCTAATTCCGTTTTCTCCGTCTCCCGCAAGCTTCGTGCTACATTCTGTTTTCTCTATCACCTATAAACTCCGTGCTCCGTTTCGTTTTCTTTGTCCCCAGCAAGCTCCTTGCTCCGTTCCATGTTAAAACCATTTAAAGCATTTGAAGCTCCTTTTGCTCCATCGCAAATATAAGCTCTATTTCACCGTCTAAAGCATCTAAAGCTACATTTTTAGCATCTGAATCTACGTTTTCTAGCTCCATTACTATAAGGTCAAATAAGTTGCATTTTCACCATCTAAAACATTTGATTTTTTTAAATCTAGTAATTTATTGTACAAAAACTAGAAAAAAACATACACATTTGATTTAAAAGAAATTTGGAAATGTTTTTAAATTGTTTTTGTGAGCTATGCATGTAATATTTCATTGCTTCTTTTCATGTTTTTAACGCTTCGTTGTCATGTTATTAACGAAACGTTGTCATGTCAGATTTTAAACTGAAATTATTTCTATTAAATTGAAATTATTTATTTATTTTTTAAATATAGTGATTTTTTTACCAAGACTAGAAGAAAATATACACATTTGATTTAATAAATTATGGAAATGTTTTAAAATTATTTTTGTAAGGTGATATGAATGTCATTTACTCAATGTTTCGTTGTCATATTTTCAACGACTCGTGGTCATGATCTTAACAAAGCGTTGTTATGTCAGATTTTAAACTTAAATTAATTCTATTAAATTGATATTCGTTTTTTTAATCTAATGATTTTTTGTACAAAGACTAGAATAAAATAATCAAGTGAAATTATTTTGTTTTAGGCAAATTCGGTGACTAGCAAACGTAATGGTGCACGATTCAGTATCAATGCAATAAAAATTGAATGATTTAGTCTCGGCTCAACTTTCCTTCACATCACTTTTGTCTTCTCAACTTCCCCTTCCCGAAGATAATACATATGGGGACAACATTCAACGAATATAGTAGTTGTGTTAATATCATGTATTTAATATATTACTATAGTCTTCCAAAATATTCTATATTGCTGATCAAATTGATGTTATCATTATAAGTCTTTCAGTAAGTTATATAAGTTGATCAATATTCTAGTAAGTTATTAGTAAGATATCTTTCAATTACTTGTGTTAATATTCCAAGTGTAATATATATTGGATATTTATAACATGACAACGATGTATAAATAACATTACAACGATGTATTAAAAACATGACAATGATGTAAAAATAACATGACAATAGTGTAAGAGGTTAATATATGATATAAAGTGTTAATATATGTTGTAAAGTATTAATATATATTACTACAGTCTTCCAGTAAGTTATAATATATTGGGAAAGAATGTTGGAAGACTACTACATGATATATTATGAAGATAGTGGTTGAGATTAAATGCATGATATTAACTACATGATATATTATGAAATAGTATTTGATTTTAACTACATGATATTAACTACAGGAACCATATCCGACTCCACTTTTATAGATGGAAGGAGCCGCAACAGAGAAATGGAGGCTGAAGGAAGGAAGACGAACTGAAAAAAGACGGACTGATGGCTTCTAGGGTTTGAAGGACGATTGAAGCAGAAGTAAGATGAATCGCGCTCGGACTGAAGTGGAAGGAAGAAAGGCGTAATGGATAAAGGAGGAATGCTTAGGGTTTGAAAGGAAGAGGCACGCTGTTGAATTTTTTTTCACTTGTCGCTCCACGTAGACAATCACTGGGCAGCACGATTGTTGTCTATATCATTTTTCTTTCATCAATAAAAAATAAAATACTTGCTTGAAACAAATATCACCAAAAATTGTATAATCTAATGATATATCACAACCAATACTCAAAAGTATAACTTGCATTATTTTTATAATAATTCATATATATTTACAAAATTGAGAAATATGACAAGATATGCACCTAGTTACCTATTGATGAAATTTTTTACTTTTTTAATTGAATTTTGGAATCATAGATCTCTATAATATAAATAAATACCTTATAAACCCTAACATCATAAAGAAAATATAAATCATTTATATATCTATACATTCAGCGATACAACATATTTGTCATTTCTTACCTCTGTTACAAGATTTGTTTTTATCGGAAAATGAAGGTTTGCATTTCGAACAATATATTAGTATCAAATCCCTGTAATTTGAAACTTGAACTAAATAATTGAAACTTTCATAACTTCCAAAAATATTCATAAGTCATAATATATATATTTAAGAGCATAAATTTAAAGTTTTAGTGTCTTCCTTCATTCGGATAGGTGAAGTAGCGTTTTAAGACTCCCATTCCCGGTGTAGTGGGATCAGCATTTGTTTAGGAGCCGCTTGCCGGTTGACTGGATACTTCACTCGACCGTTGGGGTCAGATCGGTGGAATATGAATATTGAAGGCAAGAGTTCTTTAACTCTGAACGAAATTATCAATTGAGTCTGCACGAGTTCCTCGATCTGACCGAATGCTTGAAGGAATAGATTGAAGTGCTTCTGCGTAGATCGGTGTGTTGAAGCTATAGATCGGCGTTTACATGGATTCAAAGGTTACACATCTTCTTCGTCAAGAATCGGATTTTCGGATCCAATAGTAGGATTAACAACCGGTTGAACATTTTCATGTTCGATATGAGCTATTACCGTTGCTACTTGATCCCTCTTTCGTTTGTTCATTTGAGCTCTTGTCTTTTTGGCAATTAGAGAAGAACGTATCTTTCTATTTTCATTTGCCTCCTCAATAATTAATCCCTGTTGAATATTTCGAGCCGCATTGGCGTTTTCACGTACAACCGTCTTAGCTCTGTCATCTTCGATGGCTTAAAGGTTTCAGGCGAGCTCTACATCATTAAGTTCAGCCTATTTGGCTAGACGGTTCCTTTCATCTTCCTCAGCTTGAAGTTGTCAAGCCGTTTCTTCATCGTTTCTTATTTGCTCTTCGTTGGCAGCCTTTTTGATCCTTGCCAAATTATATATCTGTACTGACATGGCATACACCATTTCAAGTGTTTGAGATGTTACCGTTTCCACATGTTCAATTTTAAAGTCGGTAGATGAGGTCCTAGCTTCTATAGATGCCTTACACAAGGCCATGGAGTCTCGAACCATTTCCTTAATGAAAGCCTTCATCTCATCCGAAAATAGAATAGTAAATAGATTTTGCACCGGAGCCTGAGGGTGAAACGATAACGATACCTCTGTTCCATCCGGTTTCGGAAGACTGTCTTCTTTGGATCTACTTCGGTCGGAATGCTTAGCTGGTGGAGTTTTGATCGATGAGTCGATTGATGATGAAGTCGTTACCTCATCTCGTTTTCTTTATTTTCCGGAGATTTAGAGTGGGATTTCGTTTGACTAACTTCATATTGCGCCCCTACTGGTCTGGAAGATTGAACGAGCTCAAAGTTGGATTTTTCAAACTTCATTCCATTCTGGTCGGCATCTTTTTCTTTACCTGAAGGAGGAGTAAGAATTGAAGCAATCCCATCCGTTGCATTTTCATACTTTGAGATTTCGGCTAGAAGTTCTACTTCAACCGTTCTTAAAGTTTCCAGCACAATTTTATCCACTCCGGTTACATCGCCTACAAATATATATCTTCGGTGTATGTTGGCAATGGTCGAGGTCAGTATCTTCAACTTGGCTTTTGCCTCGACCAGCTTCGATCTTGTCATGGCGATTGATACGGATGATGTTTTAGCGAGATCAAGTACCGTATCTTCCAAAGAGAGCATCGTCGGCCACTTGTCTTCTTCAGGACATTTTGGGAGCATGTCCTTAAAGTTGACTTCTGTCCTTAGTCTCGCCCATTCATAGTAATGATCGGATAGTTTATATGCCTTCTCTTCAATTATCTTGAGGACATTGTCTACAACTTTATCGGTCTCATCATCGTCCATGTGAGAGTCTGGAATTTCAACATCCGGAATTGCGTAATCAGTCTCCTCCTCAAGAGTCGGATTTTGATCGTTTCCGGTTGGAAAGATTTCTTCATTGACCGGACCGGTTGAGCCTCTCTCGGTATGATCACTTTCATTCACAGGAGATTGTTTGACCACAATTTCTTCTTCATTAATTTCGGCTGTCTCATCGGCCTCATCAGCAACACCTTCCCGGTCAGTTTCAGCAGTCTGACTGGTCTCAACAAGTTTACTCGTCACATCGTTTCAGCAAACTGATTGACATCATTCACAACATCCACAATAATATTTGAAGTTCTCTGTTGAGCCTCTAATGCCGTAGGCCCAACAGGTTGTACAATAGAATCCCTAGGAACAATAATAGTAGCAGGAGTAACAGTATTTACCTCAGGAATAGAGGTTTCTTTAGATTTGGATCGACATGTCGTGCTAGCCGTAGACTCGGCAGGAGTCTTAGGAATATCCAGATTTGGGACAAATTCAGCATGAATCTGATCATCGACCAGAGTGGGGAATAAGAGTGGCCTCGCGGTTAACCGGTCCGGAAGGTATGACAATTTCCATTTTCTCGTTGTCGGTTGACTCGCTAGTCGTTTTCTCAGACACTGGCTTTTTCCCTTTCTTAATTGTTTCCTTAGTTTCCTTGACCTTCGGCTTCTTAGCCTTTGGTTCCTTTTCTTTCGGTTCTTTTTCTTTTCGTGCTTTAACCTTCCCAGCTCTAACCAGACTCTTTCCAATGTTGACCGAATTTAATATTTTAGTTTTGGGAAGAACAATACCTGGACCGGTCGGAACGTCAAGATAGAGCAGGATCTTGCCGATCTGCATTGCATAGCCTAGAGATCGGTCTTTCTTTGAATCTATCATCTCGCACAAGACTTCAAACAAAATTCTTCTCGAGTTTATTTGATCTTCGAGAAGGATTCCGACCATCATTTCAAATTTAGCCCGAGTGAGGTTGTCAAAATTACCTCATCTTCCTTGAATTGATTTGCATACAATATCGCATAGAAGCTGATATTCAAATTTTAGAGAGCTTCTTATTGATGAACTCCACCGGTTCATCAGTTTTGGAGATTATCTTCTGAATCTCTAGGGCCGTCTCAGTTGATAGTTCAGACAGAAAATCGTGCCCCTCATTTGGAAGACGAAGAGCCTTGGCGAAGACCTCCTCCGATAACTAATTGCTTCCCACCATCGTATAAATAACCTTCTTCTTGAGTCTGGCGTTCTCAAAGAAATCTTTAACGGCATCTTGATACATGACAAATGGACCTTCAAGGAAGAATTCCAGCCCGAAATCTTGACAAATTCCATCACCCTTTGAACATCATCCGTGCCATTGGTCTTGATTTCATCAAAAACAACCTGAACGATATGAACAAAAAGTGCACTATCACGTCCCATATTGAATTCTGGAAAAAGTTAATATATATTAGTAGAGAGAGAGTATGCAAAAGCAAATAAAATTTCGAGATAAGAAGAGTTATGAATAAAATAATATGCAAGGTGCTCTTATATATGGGATGGATGTGACGGTTAGGTAGCCGAACCATCACATCCTTTCAAGAAAAGGTGCCAAATTTCCCTCAAAAAAATTACGGCATTAAGTTTTGGCGGTAAAAATGATTGGAAAAAAATGCGGTAAAAATAGGCGGTAAACATTAATCGGTAAGTTAATAATGTCAGTTTCAAAATGTTTTGCACCGCTGTAAATTTGAACCGAAAATAATGCGTATTCAAAAGAGTCATTGAAAATGAAAACATAATCATTGATCGGTTATGAGAAACAAAATGCAGTACAGAAAAACTGACAATAACCGATACAGAAAGTGAGCCGGTTTGTTCATGAAATGTAAATACAAGGAAAACATTAATTTAAAGGCCTATTCGCCGCCCTAATGATCCAATTCTCAATTGATTCCTTGGTGATGAGGTGGGCCGGGGACACTAGAGATCCTGGACCAAGATTTGGATTGATGCTTCTAAGATGTCAGCTTAGTTGAGGTATGTAGCCGATCCTTCTACGAGATGCCTGAATCATCATCTTCAAGTTATTGAAGATGATTGAAGCCCAATTGATGGGGACGTTTCTGCTACAAGTAGAGATCATCATTTCATAGACCTTCTTAGTGTAGAACTTGTTAGGTGTTTGACACAGAAAGAATCTTTGGATGATGTCATGAAGAATTTTAATGTGGGGAACGAAGTTGGATTTGAGTCTGTGGTTGTTGATCGGATTCATAGTGTCGGAGAAGAAATAGGAAAATTCCTCAGTTACTTGAGAGGAAGGAGGGGGAATCTCCGAAAAACCTTCTATTGGGAGATCATTGAAACTGGAAAATGTTTCTTCAGAGATTTGGAAGAAGAAGCTTCCTCTTATATATGAATAGATTGAACCATTATCCAAAACAGTGGCATGATTGATGAAGTTGGTGACATCTCTTTCCAAAAGAGAATCAGGACCTTCCAAGAATTTAAGAGATTCAAAGACAATCTCTTTTGTTTCGTGATCATCAGATGATAGCAATAAATCAAAATTTATGACAAGAGATGTTCGAGACATGATGAAGATATGAAGTAGACAGGAATTTTGAGTTTTAGAGAGATACTCAAAAGCATGATTGTTGTGGTTTGGATGAGAGTGAGTTGCTCTTTAAATAGGGAATCAGTTTCAAAAGCATTTAATGTTTTCAATAAATACAAAATATGTCCGTTATGAAAAGTCTTGTCTTATTTCCCTAAAAGGTTACTTTTAATTCTTGGGAAGGAGTTACCTTTTCAAAAGAATATCTTGGGAAAATGCGAAAGTAACGGGTCAAATTTCAAAAAGCATGTTTGGGAATATTTTAAAAATAGCCAATATCTTTTAAGATGACCGATTTTGAATATGACCGATATTTTGAAAAATAACTGATATTTGGTAAGAGAAGCGGTAGCTTCTCCCTAAGTGTGTGCCCGTTTAGGAAAAGTGAATTTTTAAGATAATCATTTTAATATTGGACCGAAATTTTATAAAGCCGATAAGTCATAACCGATATTGAAGCAAAATAATCGGTATGATTTTGAAATATAAAGATTCAAGGAAATTGGACAGATCCTAGGACTAATAATGAGATGGTCCTATAGTAGGAGTTCTTCTAGCTTTTGCTCTTTCTATCTGGTAGATATATGTCTGGATCCTCTCCTTTGTCAGTAGATGATTAGGGTAGAGGTTGGCTCCCCGGCCGAGATAGACGTCGATGTCGAAAAATAGACCGCATAAGTGAGGAGCAAATCCTCTTTTGTTTGAAAAGATCATCCTCTTTTGGTTGTTGAAGAAGATCCTTGACCAGTTTACTGAAATGCCTTCGGTGATGGCTACCATCATCTCGAAGACGTTTGGAGTGTATGATTGAGTGTTTGCTTTGCCAAGAATATTCTTACTTAGAATCTCACTTAGAACCTGAAATTCACTTTGGAGAGAGCTTTTGGCTCCATAAGTGTTGACCGGAGTCATGGATCCATAAAAGTGGTGGCGCATCTCATTGATGACCATCGGTGAGAAGTTGATGATAGTGAGACCTTTGGTAGGTAGTCCGCAACTGAGTGCGAAGTCTACCTCACTAAAGATTAAGGATTTGCCTTTAACTTCGGCAAGGATAAGATCCTCCCGAGTGACCCTAGCGGTGTTGAAAAATTCAGTGACTACATCATGGTCAATGATATATCTATCTTCCAAAAATGGTTTTAAACCGGAACGTTCAATGGACCGAAAAAGGGCTTGGATCTCAACATCTTCGGAATGTGAGACCGATTCAAAGTTAGCAAGAAGAATTTTGTTAGAAAGGTTGCTAGACATTTTTGCTTGAGGATTTCCTTATGTTTGATAGAGAGTGTGATTTAAGATGAGAGCGGGTGAGCTATTATGTTAGGATCGGGGTCGCCCTTGGAGGACCGAGGTGTTTCCGGTTTTAGGAAGGGAGGCCGCTTACAACACACACTACACTTTGGTGATAGTCCGGTTAGAGACTATAACCGTTCTTAGCACTTCGCAAACTGTCACAGACTCTTGAACCGGGTTCAAGGGCGGAAATGTCTGTTTCAGTCTAAAGCAGCGTATAAGACTTAGATGATGTTTATAAGGAGTCGGTTTTAGAGATATGAGTGGACCGGTTTTTGATATAAGGAGTAAGGTTGTTTTTGGTTGGGTTAAGTGAGTAAGCAGTAAATGAAGGAAATAACACGATACAAGATTTTTTATGGATGTTCGGAGCAAACCCTCCTACGTCACCCCTTCTTCTCAGATTATGAGAAGGATCTCCACTAACTTTCAAAGTTACAACAATAACACAGCCGATCGAGCCCAACTCGGTACTCGCCGGTTACACCAACTCACTCTTGATGTAATACACAACACAATACAAACACAAACAAAGCTTCCGGTTAGTGACACACCGATTTTGGATCGCGCGTAAGATTTCTTTATCTCTCTAAGATTTTCGTAACTGTGTCGCCATTAATGAGGTCGCTTCGTCTTCTTTTTATAGTAAATGAGATCCCAACGGTCACTTTCTTCTCTCACCGTGGGATTGGTTAATCCATCGTCACGCCGGTGCAGGGAGGTTGCTTGCACGTTTCACCTTCCTCAACACTTGGCAAGTATGCAGACACCTCTGAGCATACGATGACGTAACCGGTTTTCAGATTCGAACACGTGTCAGGCATGCACCATCCGGCTGTCAAGGTCGGATCAGTAAATCATCATTGCTTTCCTCGCATGCTTCTGATCGGATCTTATCTTCTTTTATCTCTTCGAGACACGTTTATTTCGTCATATTAATCATTCTCTGCAGTTTGTAGTTTCCGGTTATTTCTTACACAGTATAGTCCGGCTGGAATGTAGACTTGTCTTTGCTAGCCGGTCTCTTGAAGGAGTTAAAAACCGGTTCCTCTAATCTTGACTTGATCACTTGGAACTAGATTTCTTTGAAGTGTTCTTCAGCCGGTTTATGAGGCTCCAGCCGGTTTGTGCAATTCGATCTGTTCCTGCACATAGAAGTTAAAAGTTGTTTAGTTCCTCTGGTCGGTTCCAAAAATTAACTTTACTTAATTTTTCTATCAATTTCTCCCTTTTTGATTATTTAGAATAAATATTCAAAACTTGTAATGTATGGCCGGTTTTTAAAAATTAACTTTACTTAATTTTTCTATCAATTTCTCTCTTTTTGATTATTTAGAATAAATAATTAAAACTTGTAATGTATGGCCGGTTTTAAAAATTAACTTTACTTAATTTTTCTATCAATTTCTTCCTTTTTGATTATTTAGAATAAATATTCAAAACTTGTAATGTATGGCCGGTTTTTAAAAATCTATTTAACAGTTTTGCCTTTTTGATAGTTTTTCCTTTTTTGAAACTTGTAAGAATTTCAAAACATGTTTTTGAATTTTCAAAGGATATTTAAAAAGAAGTAGTAACTTCAAAGTGAGATAAAAACTGCTGAGTTCTGAAACAAAAACAAACATAAATAAATTGTTCTTTAAGAAAGACAAGAGACTAAGGTTTGGATGGTCCCCCCTTTTCAAGTTCTTTTTCCTTCCGCTCCTTTCTTCTTCTTCTCTTGCCTTCCACTCCCTATCTCGTCGTTCAGCGTCGAATTGCCAACTGGCCCATACACTTGAGATGCCGGGAGTTCTTTTGCCGAATCCAAAACCGGCACAGGTTGGTTTTGGTGGACGAGGCGTTTGAGCAACAATCGTTCTGAAATTTGGATTTACGGTTGAAATTTCGATTGCCTTCTTCTTACGTCGGTTGAGTTCGTCGTAGTCCTCTTCTTCTTCTTCTTCGTCAAAAGGTTGCACGTTCAGGCCGACCGGTTCGATCTCTCTTCGACTGTTTCGTTATGCCCGCTTCATCACCTCTGTAACCACTTTCCTCTTGTTCTTGTTTCTTGTCTTCATAGCGTGCGAGGATTGGGCAGGTATGGGTTCTTGGAGAGCTGCATGTTCTTCCTCATTACATTGCTTGGCCATTTCAAGATCTTTTTCTTCAAGTACTATCCTTAACTGTTCCCTCTCCCTTTCTTCGTATTGTAGTTTCTTTGCGGTTTCGGCATAAGAGTTGATTTGGTCTTGAGTATTGCTCACTTGAATTTTGGATAGCTCACCAATTTGAACAACCATAGCCTGTAACATATCGACTAAGGGAGCGGTTGCGGTTTGGACTGATTCTGCGATCAACGATTTGACTGAAGTTTGCACGGCTTCGTCTATCATTGACCTGATCGATGTTTGGGCGGTGTTGGCTATTTCGGTTTGAACTGACCCCCGAATAGCGTTCGTCAGGTTGGTTTCGACCTTTGCAATCTTCTCATCGGCTGCAATGCTGTATTTTCCAAGGAAAGATATAAATGTGTTGATCACTACTTGCTTCACCTGCTCAAGTTCCGGAGCCTTATCTGTTTGAGGAGGATCACTTCCCTGGTTTTCTGCTGTCATGGAGGTCTCCCCGGCATCAAAGAAATGCTTGCTTTGATATAAATCGGCATGAGTTAAGTGATGTCTGCATTCGTTCCTCCATTCTTCTTCAAGCCGGTCAATATTTTTGATGAGGTTTTCACGCACTAGGTGAAACCGCTCAAACATTCTTGCTTCGATTGGAGTTAAGGTTGCTCCTTCTTCCTCCCTTAATGCATCTTCTACTGCATGTAACCGGGCACATTCTTGAATCGCCGCGGTTTTTCTGAATGCGGCTTGAAAGACATTTGTACCTGCCAGCTTGAGGGCCACTACTTCTAGTTCCAACAGTTTCGTCCAATGTTTGGCGCTCATCTCTGGGATCATATCTGACAACTTTGTCTCACAACAGAGCTTGACCCATAAGTGGAATGGTGATATCAACGCACTGGCATCTGTGTTCATATCCCGAAGGAGTTTTTCAAACATCTCCTCCACTACTTCTGCTGAAATGAGGACCTCGGCCTCCACTTGTTAGGATCGGGGTCGCCCTTGGAGGACCGGGGTGTTTCGGTTTTAGGAAGGGAGGTCGCTTACAACACACACTACACTTTGGTGATAGTCCGGTTAGAGACTATAACCGTTCTTAGCACTTCGCAAACTGTCACAGACTCTTGAACCGGGTTCAATGGCGGAAATGTCTGTTTCAGTCTGAAGCAATGTATGCGACTTAGATGATGTTTAGAAAGAGTCGGTTTTAGAGATATGAGTGGACCGGTTTTTTGATATAAGGAGTAAGGTTGTTTTTGGTTAGGTTAAGTGAGTAAGTAGTAAATGAAGGAAATAACACGAGACAAGATTTTTTATGGATGTTCGGTGCAAACCCTCCTACGTCACCCCTTCTTCTCAGATTATGACTTTCAAAGTTACAACAATAACACAGCCGGTCGAGCCCAACTCGCTACTCGCCGGTTACACCAACTCACTCTAGATGTAATACACAACACAATACAAACACAAACAAAGCTTCCGGTTACTGACACACCGGTTTTGGATCGCGCGTAAGATTTCTTTATCTCTCTAAGATTTTCGTAACTTGTGTCGTCATTAATGAGGTCGCTTTGTCTTCTTTTTATAGTAAATGAGATCCCAACGGTCACTTTCTTCTCTCACCGTGGGATTGGTTAATCCATCGTCACGCCGGTGCAGGGAGGTTGCTTGCACGTTTCACCTTCATCAACACTTGGCAAGCATGCAGACACCTCTGAACATACGATGACGTAACCGGTTTTCAGATTCGAACACGTGTCAGGCATGCACCATCCGGCTGTCAAGGTCGGATTAGTAAATCATCATTGCTTTCCTCACATGCTTCTGATCGGACTATTATTTAGCCAAAGAATCGGTTAGAGTATCTTGTTACATTCTAAGTGTAGTTATATATGAATAATGGTAATTTCCAAAGCAGCTAGAAGTAAAAATCAGAAGTAGATTATATTTTCAAGGAATGTCAGTCTTACCTTTAAACAGTGACAGTGATAGGTCTTCACGTTCTTTGAGACTAAACTTTTCCTTTTTCATAGGATCATTTTCAAGCATGCATGACAAACAATGTCCAACTGTCCCAAATTGAATGGAAAATGAAATCTCCAAAATTTAAATGTAAGTTATCGGTTGGTTTTCAGTGACCGGTTTATCGAGATAGGTTATTCTGTTCTGAAGAGGTACCGCTATTAGACTGCATTTATTCCTGTTAGAGAACAAACCATATGTTTTACCCGAATCACTTAGATAGTTCAATTTGTTTATAGATAATTCGGTGAAGTGATTTAACCGATTTCAACCAGAGACAACCGTCCGGTTTTCCAAACTTGAATTTTTATCCTTTTGATTTTTAGGCACATAATGGATAAATGTCTGACCAGTTTTAAAATAATATGTAAACTTTTTGAAATATCCGATCAATTTTATAAAAATGCCTAAAACATGATATGAGAATCGTGAGCTTCTCCTTAAGATCATGCCCAATTTTTCATGAAAAATATATTTTTGAAAATATGCAGAAGCATTAAATACAGAAGTTGACTAATATCAGCAAGTCCCCAAAATAGTTTTGAAATGAGAAAACTTAGCTTTCCGTAGTGGTTTTATGAAGATATCGGCTACCTGTTGGTCGGTAAAAACATATTCTAGCCGGATGTGTTTCTGTTGCACATGCTCTCGGATAAAATGGTGCATAATGTCAATGTGTTTAGTTCTAGAGTGCAACACCAGATTATATGTTATTATTATGGCGCTGGTGTTGTCAAAAAAGATTGGAGATTCCTCAGCAGTGATTCTAAAATTCGTTAGTTGTTGTTGGATCTAGAGGAGCTGAGCACAGCAGCTTCTGGCCGCAAGATACTCTCCTTCTGCAGTTGAGGTAGCAACCGATGTCTGTTTCTTGTTGTACCAGGAAACAAGCCGGTCACCCAGTAACTGGCATGTACCACTGATACTCTTCCGATCTATTTTACAACTTGTATAGTCTGCATCAGAATAACTCGGTAGATTGAAACTGGAATCCTTCGGATACCACAATCCCACATCTTGAGTGCCCTTTAAATATTTTAAGATTCTTTTGGCAGTAGTATAATGAGATTATTTAGGATTAGCTTTTAATCTCCCGCACACTCCGACCGCGAACAAAATGTCAGGTCGACTGGCTGTCAGGTACAAGAGTGAACCGATAATCCATTGGTAAGTTATAATATCCAATCCTTGACTGTCTTCATGTTTATCCAGTTTGATTGTTGAGCTCATTGGAGTGGCAGCTGCAGAGAAGATTTCCATTCCAAACTTCTTTAGCAACTCCTTTGTATATTTGGACTGATTGATGAAAGTTCCTCCCTCAATCTGTCAAACCTGAAGACCTAGAAAGAAACTTAACTCCCACATCATACTCATTTCAAACATATGAGTCATCATTTTTGAAAACTTATCACATATCTTAGAATCAGTTTAACCGAAAATAATGTCATCCATATAAATTTGAACAAGATATGTCCCTTTTTCTCAAATTTAAATAAGGTTTTATCTACCAGTCCTATGGTAAAATCATGATTAAATAAGAATTTTGTTAAGGTTTCATACCAACCTCTAGGAGTTTGTTTTAAACCATAAAGGACCTTATCCAGCCAATACACATGACTAATTAAATCAGAATTTTTAAAACCTGGAGGTTGCTCAACATACACCTCCTCACTTAATTCACCGTTTAAAAATGTACTTTTAACATCCATTTGAAAAACTTTAAAATTCTTGAAAACAACAAATGCAAGAAAAATACTAATAGCTTCAAGTCTAGCCACAGGAGCAAATAATTCTTCAAAATTAATGCCTTCTTCCTATTTATATCCTTGAGCCACTAATCTGGCCTTGTTTCTCATAACCAAACCGTTTTCATTGAGTTTATTTCTGAACACCCATCTTGTTCCTATGACCGATTGTTTTTTCGATCTAGGAACTAAGTGCCAGACTTTATTCCTCTCAAACTGGTTCAATTCCTCTTGCGTTGCTAAGATCCAATCATGATTTAATAATGCTTCATCCACCTTTTTGGCTCAATTTGTGATATGAAAGCAAAGTTTTCATATTCTTCCAAAAGTTGATGCCTAGTTCGGATAGGTGATGAGGGCTTACCTATAATAAGCTCAAGAGGATGATTTATGTTCCTTTTAAGGTTTGATCCGGTAATATCTTCCAAATGACCGGTTATCTGATCAAAGTTAGACAAATCGGTATGTTGATCAAAGTTAAGCCGACCGATTTCCTCAACAGACACTGAGGTGTCAACTTTCTGTTGTGAAGTAGCTTGATCCGGCTTGATCTTAGTATTAATCGTTTGGTCATAGACAAACCTTCTAAAAATCGGAACCTCATCTTCATCATCAGATTGGATATTCAAGTTTTCCAATATGTTGTGTAGATCAAGAGATGATGCGGTATTACTTTCAACCGATTCATAAAAAACAATATGCGATGATTCTTCAACAGTTAATGTTCTAGTGTTATATACTCTATATGCTTTACTTACTGCCGAATAACCCAACAATATACCGACATCGGATTTTACATCAAAAGTAGTCAAATAATTTTTGTCGTTGATATAAATATAACACTTACAACCAATGATCCTAAAATACCAGATGTTAGGAACTCTGTCATGGTATACTTCAAATGGTATTTTATTGAGCCATTTATTAATCATAGATCGATTTTGTGTATAAAATGCAGTATTGATAACCTCGGCCCAAACTTTTTGAGCAATATCTGACTCGGCTATCATGGACCTTACGGCTCCCTTGGGAGTTCGGTTTCTTCTCTCGGTCAATCTATTTTTTTGAGGAGTTTTTGCACTAGACATCTCGTGTCTAATAATATATTCCTTAAAAATGCAGTCAAAGTACTATTTGTAAATTCAGTTCCTCTATCACTTTATGCGTATAGATTTCTCATTCTGTAATCTTTTAAGTAGTTTAATTAGATTCGGTGTAGCCTGATTTTTAGAAACCAAAAATATCACCCAGGTATATCTATAATAATCATCAATAACTACGATAGTGTAATGTATACCGCCTAGGCTTGTGACCCTAATCGGTCCAAATAAGTTCATGTGAAGCAATTCTTGTACTCAATGACCATGTCATCAAGTGCATTAATCAAGTCGTCTCGAGTGAACTCTTCAGAGGCAAAGTCAAATACATCTTCATCTTTGGCAATGAAACACTTGACTTCTTCATCATCAATATCACTTGAGGAACTGGAGTCAAATCACTTTGAGCCCACATGCTTCCTCTTTCCTCTATTAGCATTTCTTTCTGATCCTTCTTATGCTTTTGATCAACTGGCTTTTTGTCATTTCTCCTTGACTTCCGACATTCCGACTTGTAGTTACCTAGAGTGTCACGGTTAAAATAATGGACGTTAGCCTTGTGATCATTAGAGTTTAATTGTTATTGAAAGAAGGGTTAGATTGATTCTATCTCATAAATTTGCCAAACTTCTTGACAAGTAGTGCCATCGCATCTTCACTGAACTACTAAGCTGACTTGATGGGTTGGGGAGCTACTGGCTCCACAAAGGACACCAATGCCTTAGTCACAGATAAGGATGAGGGCTCGTCTTCATTCCTTGAGTTCAACTCGAACTCATGGGTTTTTAGATCGACAAACATATCGTTCAGCTCTATCTTGTAGAGGTTTCTGGACTCCATCATTGTCATTGTCTTAATGTCCCAAGTACTAGGAAGATCCTACAACGCCTTGACGATGATTTCTTAGTTGCCAAAGACCTTTCCTAGAGTGGAAAGTTTAATGACAATGTTGGTGAAGCGTTCGTCAAACTCGTTCATCGATTTCCCTGAGCGCATCTTGATGCTATCAAACTTTTGAGTAGAAACCATGATCTTGTTTTCTCTAGTTTGTTTGTTTCCCTCAAAGAGTTGGATGATCTTCTTCCATATTTCCTTGGTGGAGGAACATGCTCTAATCTTTGCAAACATGTTCTTGTCCAGAGTTTTGTATATGAAGTTCTTGGCCAAGTTATCAAGGTTGTTCTTTCTCTTATTTTCATTTGTTCATTCGCATCTTCGCTTTTAAATCTTTGTTGGGTCATCAGTGATGCCATATTGATAGGATCGGCTTTATCGATAGAGACGGGGGTCTTGCTATTGATGAAGGCTTATGAAAAACAGTTTGAAAGAAATCTTGTTAAGGATTTAATTCTCTTTCTATTCTACGCAAACCCTTGCAAACACTTGAAACAAAATCAATGTTAAATTGATTGCTTGGGTTTGTAGCTCAAGATGAATAATGAAAAGATGACATAAATGAAAGAACACAGTAGTTTGTTTATGGATGTTCGGAGAAACTCTCCTACGTCACCCCTTCTTCCAACCACCGGAAGGATTCACTATAATATGATTAGAATCAAATACATTTTGCACACACTTATCTCACTATTGAACAAAACACACTCTGTTCAATTTACAAGATGAAGATTATCACTCAGCTAACGGTGTTTTTGATTCTAGCTCTCTCTTGATTCACACACAGTACAATCAGGAAAGCAACTTCACAATATGAATATTCAAAAGCTTGATTTCTCTCTCTGTAATTCAAGCAAGATAATCTAAAGATTGTAGAGTTGCTGAGACCGATTGTCTGTTGTCCTTGACATTTGATAAATACTGGGCAGAGACTAACGGTCAAATCTTTAGAATGATACATGGCACTCTTCCATTGGAAAGCCTCCATTGTCCACAACAGGTTCTGAGCACAAGGATCGTAGCCGTACAATAACTGGTAGTGCGCCGAATATTCCATCAGGGATGTACCTGCAAAACAAGTAATATGAGGAAAATTCTCTTACGTGACATTCGTTGCTTGGTTGCATATAGCTATTGTACTAATCTTCACTAGAAAGTGGAGCAGGAGTAGAGTACAGCTATATCACGTGGGTAGGCGGGTGCTAGCTTCAAGCATACTGCTTAAGCTTAGCATTAGACGTATTTCAGTTAAACGACCTCGTCTAATAAAATCAAACATCCCCGTCTAAGAACAGAATCCATTAGACCGCCTGGTTTAATGGGATTAGACTTACGTCTAATTACAATCACTTCAGACTAATCTGAAGGAGTTAGAACTTACGTCTAACTATCACTAACCATTAGACTGCACGTCTAACTCCAATGAGTTAGACTACACGTCTAATTCCGGTTCTACTTTAGACTTGTCTGAACGAGTTAGACTTACATCTAACTTTCACTAATTAGACTTCACGTCTAATCATTCACAAACCATTAGACTGCACGTCTAAATCCACTAAGTTACACTGCACGTCTAATTCCAGTTCTACTTCAGACTTGTCTGAAGGAGTTAGACTTACGTCTAACTTTCACTAACCATTAGTCTGCACGTCTAACTCCACTGAGTTAGACTGCACGTCTAATTCCGGTTCTATTTCAGACTTGTCTGAAGGAGTTAGACTTACGTCTAACTTTCACTAATTAAACTTCACGTTTAATCATTCACAAACCATTAGACTGCACGTCTAACTCCATTGAGTTAGACTGCACGTCTAATTCCGGTTCTACTTCAGACTTGTCTGAAGGAGTTAGACTTACGTCTAACTTTCACAATCCAATAGACTACACGTCTAACTCCACGAGTTAGACTGCATGTCTAATTCCAAATGCATTAGACTACACAGCTAACTCCGTTGAGTTAGACTGCACGTCTAATTCCGCTGAGTTAGACTACACATCTAATTCCGTATACATTAGATTGCACGTCTAACTCCACTAAGTTAGATTGCGCGTCTAATTCCGAGATCTATTAGACTGCATATCTAACTCCACGAGTTAGACTACACGTCTAATTCTGAGATCTATTAGACTGCACGTCTAACTCCACGAGTTAGACTACACGTCTAATTCCGAGATCTATTAGACTGCACGTCTAACTCCCCGAGTTAAATCGCACGTCTAATTCCGAGATCTATTAGACTGCACGTCTAACTCCACGAGTTAGATTGCACGTCTAATTTCGAGATCTATTAGACTGCACGTTTAACTCCACGAGTTAGACTACACATCTAATTCCGAGATCTATTAGACTACACGTCTAACTCCACGAGTTAGAGTCCACGTCTAATTACGGAACTCATTAGACTACACGTCTAACTCCGCTGAGTTAGACTGCACGTCTAATTTTGTGCATCTAATGTCAAATCGATCTAATGAGCCTCATTAAAGCCAAGTCTCATGAAATGTGATTTCGACACACCTGCATCAAATCACATAAATCATTTCATCATCAAAATTCCAATGGTTAAATTATTTCAACACTTAGTCAAAATAATTTGACCCAACAATTACCCCTTTTTGATGAAGAAATTTAAAACCTGCATATATATACACCAAAATACACATTCATCATATAAAAAAGTAAAACCCTGTTCACTTACAGATATAGCATACAAAATATCAAGATCAGAAATGCTCATATATGAGTGTTTTCAGAAGAAACACACAAAACATTGTTCAAAATAACTAAAATAAGTTCCCAATAAAAACATCATCAAAAGATCCACAAAATTTCATCTTAAATGAAAATGATTTCTATTCTAATCTTCTTCTTCTCCTTCTTCCTAATCTTTTCACTGGAAATGATGATCTTCAACCTAGGAGGTCTCTAAGACTGCGGTTAGAGAAGGGTTGGAGACATCTCTCTTTGTTTTCTTGGTCTTAAGCTTCTTTACCCTAAGAACGTATTTGACAACCTTCTGATTGTTCATAACATTGGAGGGAAGATGAAAACTTTTACCCGGTTGTTCCAGAAGAAAACAGAGGAAGGCGCTGAAAGGGCCGTCAAAACCAAAGATAGTTTTCTGGGCAACAACCATTCTGACCAGATTTCCGAAGAGGAAGCTAGTCCAGTTGACTGGCACACCCCTTGCGATAGCCACCATTATCTTGAATACTTTGGAACAAAAGTGGTATGAAGACTCTTTGGCGAGAAGATATTTAGAGATGATTTCACTTAGAAGAGCAAATTCATATTTCAGAAGATTTTTCTTTCCATAAATGTTCATTTGAGGAGAATCAGAGAAGACTTTCATCATAGTAAACATGATTTCCGGAGGAGAACGAGGAAATTCATGAATACCTGCAGTGGGAAGTTGAAAGAACATACCGAAAGACTCTTCGGAGATGCAAATCATTTGACCCATGACAATACCAGCAACGATTTTGTCCTGATAGAACCCCGCAGTTTCGAAAAATTCACTAACCAACTGTTCGTTATAGAGTTCATGAGGGGTGAGGAACTTTCTCAGGCCGGAGGCTTTCAGAGATTCAAACATTTTATGCATGCCTGGAGAGTTTAGCGTGGATACGGATTTGAAATTCACTTGAATCGATTTTGGACGGAAGAGAGACATTTCGACTTGATGAACAATAGCTTAGTCGATTCGGATTCTAGAGAGAGATAGATGGATTTAGAAGAACTCTTATCTTTAGAATGAATAATTCAATAAATATCAAGGTCTAATCATGTGGAGAATATCTAATGATTACTCCTACCGTCAAGAACTTCAAATATCTATTCCCAATAAACGCAGCATTTAATATTAGCATGAAACCGAATAGTTAATACTAAATATACAAGCAAAAGTTGTCAGAAATATTAGTCATTCCTTACATATTGAGAGACATGTGTCTTCTATTCTTTTGAGGAATGACTATTTTGATTTTTAGTGGGAAAATGAACTTGAGTAGAAACATAAGCAAAGGACAGTTGTCCAAATAGCCAGAAGATGAAGGGTCTAATTATACTAGTAGTTAGACGTTTATTCTCCTTTTCACATTTTCAACTTCCTTTTGAAAATCAGTCTATTAGACGTATACGTCTACTTATGCAATAATACCACGTGAGACACGCATGTCTGGTTAGACGTGAGCATCCTCTTGCTCATGAAGTAAAAACGTCTAACGTCTATTAAACGTATCCGTCTAACCATGCAGGTTAATATAACCAAGACAACGATTCCAAAGAAAGATTAAACTGCTAGAGTAGACGTACATCTAAGTAGCTGTGTTTTTCTCAAACCCTGAATCCTTAGGACGAATTAAGACCTCTGTCTTTTATGTCTTTTCAGTTACGTTTTGAACAATACGTTCCCCCTTAATTTGTGCACGTAATCACATCAATCAAGATCAACAAGACCTAACATGTTTCTAAAGTAAGAAAACTTAGCTTCCGATAGGGGTTGATCTATAGAGACATGTTCAAGATAAATCTACTTCTAATTGACGTGTTCTCAGATAAAGTGATGCCTGATTTCAATATGCTTTGTCCGAGAATGCAGAACTGGATTGTAGGTGATTGCGATAGCACTCGTGTTGTCGCAAAAAATTGGAGATTCATCAGCCTCAATCCCATATTCCCTAAGCTGTTGTTGAATCCACAGAACTTGAGAGCAATAACTGTCAGCTGCAAGATACTCTGCTTCAGCTGTAGACGTGGCGACTCATGTCTACTTCTTGCTGAACCATGAGATTAGACAATCTCCAAGGAACTGGCAAGTTCCACTTGTGCTTTTTCTATCAATTTTGCACCCTTCATAATATGCATCTGAGAAACTAGTTAAATTGAAACTGAAATCCTTCGGATACCACAGTCCTACATTTTAAGTTCCCTTTAAGTATTTAAGAATACATTTAGCAGCAGTAAAGTGAGAGAGTTTAGGATCCGCCTAAAATTTTCCACAAACACCAATAAGAAATTGAATATCTGGCCTGCTAGTAGTTACATATAGCAAGGATCCGATGAGTCCTCTATATGCTTTTACATTGACACTTTGGCCACCTTCATCTTTATCCAGTTTACTAGAAGATCTCATTGGAGTAGATGCAGCGGAACAGTTCTCCAAACTAAACTTCTTTAGCAGTTCTTTGGTGTATTTGGCCTAGTTGATAAGGGTTCCATTTTCTAACTGACGGACTTGAAGCCCAAGGAAGAATATCAACTCCCCCATCATACTCATTTCAAATCTGTCATGCATCATCTTAGCAAACTTCTCACACGATTTGGGGTTAGTTGAACCAAAAATAATGTCATCAACATATATTTGAACAAGTAGAATGTGAGAATCTTTAGTGAATCTAAACAAGGTTTTATCCACAATTTCAACAACAAAATCATGATCAAACAGGAATTCAGTTAATGTGTCGTACCAAGCTCTCGGATGATTAGGTACATGATCAACAAATCCGGGGGGTTGCTCAACATATACTTCTTCACTTAATTTTTCATTTAAAAATGCACTTTTCACATCCATTTGAAAAACCTTAAAGTTCTTAAATGATGCATATTCTAAGAAGATTCTAATTGCCTCTAGTCTTGCAACCGGTGCAAAAAACTCATCAAAATCAATACCTTCCTCTTGTCTGTATCCTTGAACAACTAAACGAACTTTGTTTCTTATGACTAGACCATCTTCACTAAGATTGTTTATAAAGACCCATCTTGTTCCTATAACTGACTTATTAGTTGGTCTAGGAGTAAGATACCACACTTTATTTCTCACAAATTGGTTTAACTCCTCCTGCATAGCATTGATCCAATCTGGATCAACTACAGCTTCACCAATTTTCTTGGGTTCAATTTGAGAAATAAATGCGGAATTGGTCATTTCATCCATCAGTTGACGTCTTGTCCTTCGAGGAGAAAAAGGATTTCCGATGATCAGTTCTGGTGGATGATTTCTATTCCATCTGAAGTTGGATCCAAGGGGATTGGTCATCTGAACAAGTGAATCGGCGACGTCCAAACTCTCAACTTCTGTTGAACAGGAGTTTGTACGTCTGGTTGAACTTCAACTGGATCAGCCACTGGATTAGACAGGGCAATTCGCTTGTCCAGAGTTTCTTCTTATTCAATTACAGACTCAAGACTAGTCGCTTTTAGTCTGTCAGTAAGATCAATGGATTCAATGGATTTGCTCTCAACAGGCTCATCAAAAACTACATGGAGGAATTCTTCAACAGTCTGTGTTCTTTTGTTGTATACATTGTAAGACTTGCTTACTGATGAGTATCCCAACATGAATCCCTCATCTGCTTTAGCATCAAAAGAGGTCAGATAAACTTTTCCATTATTATGGATAAAATATTTACACCCAAATATCTTAAAATAAGAAACTGTGGGAATTCTCCCATAGTACAGTTCATAGGGAGTTTTATCGAAATGTTTGTTGATTATTGAACGATTTTGTGTATAGCAAGCAGTACTTATGGCTTCTGCCCAGAACCTCTGAGGTACGTCTGATTCAGTTAGCATAGATCTCGCTGCTTCCTTCAGAGTTCTCACTCTTCTCTCAGCAATGTCGTTTTGCTGTGGAGTTCTAGCACTAGACAACTCGTACCTAATTATAGTCTCCTCGAGATAGGATGATAGGTATCTGTTGGTGAACTCAGTTCCCTGATCACTTCTAGTGTACGCAATATTCAAAGATTTCTGATTCTAAATTCCTTTAAATATTCTAATCAAGTTTTCAGCAGTTTTATCTTTTTGTGGTAAAATGCAACCCATGAAAATCGAGATAAATCATCAATAACAATTAGGGAAAATCTCATTCCTCCTATACTCTTTACAGGAATTGGACCAAACAGATCCATATGTAAAAGTTCTAGGCAATGGTTGGATTGTGATTTCCCTTTACTTTTAAACGATGATCTGCCCTGTTTACCTAAATGGAAAGTAGTGCATATCTTGTTCTTCCAAAATTAAAGTTTGGGCAAACCAATAACTAAATTTTTTGAGCAAATGTTGTTCATAGTCTTGAATTTTAAATGGTTCAAACGTTTATGCTATAACCATTCCTGGTCATTCTTGGCAATCATGCACATAGGATCAGAAGAATCTTTTTGCCAATTCATTTTGTATGAGTTTCCTACTCTACTTCCAGTCAATAATGTGTTTTCATCTTGGTCTTTAACTAGACATGCATGAGTTTGAAAATCTACGGACAAACCATTATCACATAATTGACTAATGCTGAATCAAATTGTAACACAGATTGTCAACAAGCAGCACGTCATTAATATTTAGGTTACCATGGATAATCTTACCCTTACCCATGGTCTTACCCTTCTTGTTGTCACCAAACGTGATCTTAGGTCCTGAGCAATCTGAAATATCAGTGAGAAGCTGTCTGTTTCCTGTCATATGCCTGGAACATCCGCTATCAAGATACCATACAGATTCCTCCAGCCCTTCGTTTATTTGTACCTACATAAATAAATATTTACAATCTTTAGGTACCCACTTTCAATTGGGTCCTCGATCAATCAGTCCCTTAGGAATCCATATTTGAGTTATTCTGATGGATTTCCCATTTTGTGTTGTGATTAATGCATAAATATTATAGTGATTGAGTTTGCCGCTTTAGAAGTTCAATCAGTAGTTAACGAAGATGCAACTTAATTCGTTGCTATTGAAACCGAGCAGTTGGAGGGCTTGCAAATTGACTGGCCAATTGAAGGTTCTTAAACCGAATGGTTAGAAGAGTTGCAAACCGATCAGTCTGATGCTGACAAAACCAGTTGATCCAATATCTTACAAACCGACCAGTCTGAACCTGATGCTACCGGTCACTCGGATAATCTTTACATGATCGTTTAGCCGAACCTCAAACCGACCGGTCAGATAATGTTGTTCAAACCGATCGGTTAAATATTGCTGAAACCAATCTTTCTCACATTGATCAAGCCATTCAAAAAGAGATCCAAACTCCGGTAATGGTTTCTTCAACCGCTAACCGCTGATGATTACCATAACCGCTGATGAAAGATCCATTCCTATTCCAACATTTCCTAGAGGAATTTTATACAACATGCCTCCTCCAAATGAACATGCATTAAGAAGGGTACTAGTTGAAACATTCTCCTCCTTTGTTGCAATCAGAACATCAAGGAAACTTGATATCAAAGAACCGGTTCCAAAACTTGAACAAGAGGAAGTCGTCGAGCCAAACACAGGCAAGCCAAACAAAGGCAAGCCAGATAAAGGCATCGCCACTTCTCCTTCCAACTCGCCTCTTGATGTCACCTTAGAGGCACAGACGTCCATTCAGCTAATTCTTGAATAGGTTGAAGCTGAGGCTATGATGACATTTGACGTTTTCAACTCTTGGGCGAACCTCAGATTGGAAACAAGCTTTAGTGAATTATTCACGAATTTAGCAGAAAATGAGAAATGGTCAACAATATTGAAATTGGAGGAATCAGTTTTCTCAATAACTAAAATAAGGACCGTCGCCGCAGCTCTCAAAAGAAGTGAATTTGAGGAATCTTATGCAAGGGGCCGCGCGATTTTTCCTACTATCAAGGCATTCCAGATGAACTTTAATTCTACCTCCGAAACAGGGAAAACAGATGCGGATGTGATCAATTACCTAAATGGACTTCTGGAGAAGTATATTTCTACTACTCTTCTGTATGTGGATGGGGGTGAAACCTCAAAAGACTCTGACATTCCTCCTTGTCAAACCAACTTAAACCATGACGATGAGAACGAGCCCCTAGATTTCATTGAAGATATGCCTCCTCCTTTAGGCGAATGTCAACCTATCAAATCCACGACAATCATCAATAAAGAAATTCAGGAAGAACGGACAAATACAGAAAACCGTAACAAATCCGATAGTTATGAGGTAAGAGGACCTTGTGTTAAGGAGAAATATGGCGGTATGTCAAGGCAGGATTGGGAGCGTTTTCATGATCGAATGGAACCTACCTCTACCGACGTAATAGAATTAGGACTTCTCAGATCTCCATCTAAAAGAAATGAGAATGAGGATGGGCGAGATGAAACCCACTCGTTTCTATCATCCGAAGCGGACAAGGATCCTGTCTCCTCTCATTAGGTCGAGAATCTTAAACCAACTGGTTTTGAAATTCTTCCTCCGGAACAACCGATCATTGAAAAGGAAGTTCAAGTTCAAAATCCCAAGATGCCGACCCCCGCTCAATCTACATCGGATAAATCTTCTAAATCTAAAGTGGTATCGAATCATAATCATCTGAACATGGATGAAAACCTTAAAGAACCGGCTGGTCCGGAAATGTCTCTTCAGGTTAGTGCTCATCGAGCTATTCCCTTACAATCTGTCCCTCAACTCTGAGGAAACATCTAGGCAAGACATTCGATAGATTGTCATGGAGGCATTGGCCCCGTGCTAATAATCAATTCAGACTTGACTGGATCGAATGGAGGAATTGCACGCATCTTCTTCAACTGCTTAAAATCAAGAACTAGCAAAGATGCGATAAGAGAACAGGAAATAGCCCCTACTAAATAAAACCTTCACCATACAAACCGAAACTATGTTTGCCGTTCAAATTCTCACATCACAAATAATGGAGATGGCCAAACTCAAAGTGTTGTTGATACTAAGAAACTAAGAGAACAGAAAGCCTTGGCTCAATGCCTTCAAGATGAGGAAAACGCAACCGTTAAGGGTGCTAAACAAATTGTGGTTGCTAAACGAGCTAAGGTTTCTAGAAAAATTGAAACTTCTAACCGAACTGAGGCTGAGGAAGATTAGTTGACCTTATCTCAAATGACAACTAAACTTATGACCACTCGATCTCAACTTGAAACATCTCAACCGGATGTTCCACATAGCGCCCGATCCAATCAAAGTTGCACCGGGGTGATGGCTCTACCATTGAAGAAGCTCATGTTCCATCAAAGAGAAGGGGTCGTGGAGGTGTTACTGGAGAGCAACCCAGTACCTTCATGCCCGAGCTAAGAAAGGTCATGAAAAAGAGAGTTGTAGAAGCTGAAAAGAAAAGAGGGAGACGTTAAAACTTTTCTTTTACTTTTTTTTTTCCATTTTTGCTTTTCAATTTTAAACTCAATTTTTTTGTTGAACATCTGGTTTCTTTTACTAATAGCACTTATCATTTTATTTATCAAACAGGGAAGTCACATGATGAATATTCTGTTATAAATTTCTGATTTTGATAAAAATTTTAAAATAAAAATTATCATAAGGGAGAAATTGCTAAGGAATAGAACAGTGTTTTGAATATTTATTCTAAATAATCAAAAAGGAAGAAATTGTTAGATCAAATTAGGTAATTAACGTAGAATAATCAGCCAACAATTATAAATTGACCAGGTTTTGAATATTTATTTTAAATAATCAAAAAGCAATAAATTATTAAGTAAAAATAGTTAATTATATATTAATATTAATTAACTATTAAATAAAAAACATAATTGTGTTAATCTTGTGGAGGATTAAATTAAATATGCACAATATTGAAATTGGCATTTTGTGAAAATTGGTACTTTGTCAATTCGATAGTTTCAAAGATCGGTAATCTGTCAAAATGGAGTCGGTAATTTGTAAAATCGGTTATTTGAGAAGATTGGTATTTTAGATATCGACATTCTACAAAGGCGGAATCGGTATATTAGATATCGACATTCTACAAAAGGTGGAATAAGTATTTTAGATATCGGCATTCTACAAAAGCGAAATCAGTATTTTAGATATCGACATTCTACAAAAGGAGGAATCGGTATTTTAGATATCGTAATTCTACAAAAGGTGGAATCTATATTTTAGATATCTGTTTTATAAAGTGAAGCGGAATCGGCATTTCAGACATATCGGTTATTTGCATATCAGTATTATGCAAAAAGCGCCTCCGGCCTTTTGCAATTCTCATACTTAATCAATCTGGGGAATATATATATGGACTCTTTTGGCAAATTCTGACATCAGTTTTACACTTGCAAATGATTGTTTCCATTTAAGTGCAAAGACTGATGAAAAATCTTTTTGCAGCATCAGAACCATTAACAAAGACAGGTCAAACAGTCTGAGATATACATTCCTTAGAGATTGAAATCGCATTAATGAGAATTTGGCTTACTATTATTCAAGTACAGACAAGATCAAAGAATATCTCATATGATGTACTACTCTAGACCTCAACCAATCAAAATCAAGACAGTGGTCTTATGAAGTAGATATAGTCGTTGTGTAGCAAATATATCCGTTTGACATCTGCCTATTTAAGAAGACAAAAGTCAATCTGCTTCAGCACCTTTTATCATCTTCGAACAACTGGATTTTGAGAACAATCCTTTTGCTATCAAATCCTTCAATCTTTCAAAGTTCTAAAAGTGCATTACAATACTAAATACTCTGTGTGAGTTTGTTAGCATTGTAAGTTGAAAGAATTCGTTTCTGTTAAATAGAGAGTGTGTGATAGGAGTTCGAAAGCAGGTAGTAACTATGTCTTGGTTGTTCGACTGGGTTGTGTGCAAGTATTGTATTCAATCAAATCTTCTAATGACTATCCTACTCAAGATTGAGAAGAAGGGTGACGTAGGAGCTTTATCTCCGAACATCCATAAACATTCTTGTGTTGTGTGTTCTTTCTTACTCTAATCTCATTGTGTTGCTTCAAGTCGAAACAGACACTTCCGCACTTGAACTTGGTTCAAAAGTTTGTGACAGCTTGTGAAGAATAGAAACAAGATATTAACTTCTAACATAGTTAATATCGAACGAAGTGTGTATAAGCGTTCAACTTTGTGAGACCCCGTATCTATCATCGATCCCAATCTTAACATATTAATTGATTGATTTTTTGAAGAATAGAAGTTGAAATGTGTGAATGCTGGAAGTGTTGGGTTGAAGAGAAAAATAAAGAAGGGAAGTTACAAAAGAAAATGAAATATTATTATTTTTTGGTTATTCAATCAAATCATTACTATGTAAATATATAATCAAGATAAATCTTTTTTTCCTATCTTACAATTAAATAGATTAACTTATAACTTTCCATATTATCCTAATAAATACCATAATTATTTAAAACCTTCCATATTATCCTAATCAATACCATAATTAATTAAAAATATTAATTTCAACACTCCTCTTAATGTTTTTGTTGGTCGTGCCTAATAAATCTCGTATGTAGACGAATTTGTTCAAAGTAAATGCTTTAGTGAAGATATCTGCAAGTTGATCTCCAGTCTTTACGTGTTTGATCATCACTTCTTCATCTTTCACTACTTCACGAATATAGTGATGTTTGAGCTTGATGTGTTTTGTTCAATTATAAAATACCGCATTTTTTGACATAGCAATTGCCGATTTTCTATTGCAAAAGAGAATCGTAACCATATCTTGTTTCTCCCCCATGTCTTCTAAAATCTTCCTTAACTAAACCACTTTTTTGGTTGCTTCGTTTGCCGATACGTATTCGGCTTTGGTGAAGGAATGTGCAACTCTCTCTTACTTCTTTGATTCCCATGAAAAAATACCTAAACTGAGTGAAAAAATACTCTGACGTACTATTCATGTCATCCATGCTTCCATCCCAATCGCTATCATAAAACTCAAACAACTCAATATCTTCACTATCATTCCTTTCAAACATGAGACCATACTCCATAGTCCTTTGTATGCATCACAACACTCTCTTTGCAATTCCAAGATGAATTTTTCTTGGTCGGTGCATAAACCAAGATAATAAACCCGTAGCATACATGATATCGGGTCTCGTAGTCGTACGGTACAACACACTCCTAACCAGACTTCTATATTATACTACATCAGCATCACCACTACCATCATGTTTCACCAACTTCTCATTTAATACCAATGGATTCATCACGGAATTACAATTCTCCATTTTGAATTTTGAATTTTGAATGAATACTTTGGGCGTACTTATTTTGACAAATAAACACACCCAAGAAGTAATGTAACAAACCCAAATCATTCATCTCATATTTCTTCATCATATCAATTTTTAACTCATTGATCATGTTTATATCATTTTCAATAAAAATCAAGTCATTAACATAAAGAGAGACTATGAGCATACTAGATTCATCGTGCTTGATGTAGAGTGTCGGCTCACTAGGACTCCAGAAAATTCCAATCTTAGAGAAATACTCCTCGATATTTTCATACCATGCACGAGGTGCTTTCTTTAATCCGTACAACGCTTTCTTCAACTTGCATACTTTTTCTTCTTCTCCTTCAACATTGAATCCTTAAGGTTGTACCACATACACCTCTTTTTTCAATACTCCATTCAAGAATACAGATTTCACATCAAGTTGGTAAAGGTTCCAACCTATGTGTGCGACTAATGCAATCAACATTCTTATCGTTTCGTGCCTCGCAACCGGTGCAAATGTCTCATGATAGTCAACTCTGGGTTGTTGAGATTACCCTTTTGCCACCAATCTTACCTTGAATTTTTTTTAACCGAACCATCGGGACTCATTTTCGTCTTGTAAATCCACTTCAACCCAATCACATCTTTTTCTTTCGGCTTCTTTACTAACTCTTATGTTTCATTTTTTTCGATCATGTTGATTTCTTCTTCCATCGCTTTCACCTAAACCTCCTCTTGAATAGCTTGTTCAAAGATTTTGGGTTCTACAACATAGAAATTACATCAAGCATATGTCGTTTAAATTTCTCATTTTTATCTGAGTAAGGATCAGAATGGATGAACTCGCCCCAAGTTGTGTTGTCGGAAATTGTTAATGCTCACTTTCTTCATATCCACTTTCATTGACTTGTCTCGATTTCTCTATCTAATCTTCTTCAAAAACCGACATTTGTACATCCTCAACACATTTCTCTTTCCAATCCCATTGGTCTTTTTCGTTGAAGATCAAATCCCGAATTTCAATCACCTTATTTTTCTTCAAACTAAAGAGCCGATATCCCTTCGACTTGGTGCTATAGCCAATGAATATAAAATTTTCACCTTTGTGTTGATATTTGTTTTTCAGCCTAAAAAGTCAATGGTAACCCCTTTGCATTTATCATGGTTCTCGCCATCTCGACAAGTGTTCGATTCTTCTTCTGAGCAATGTTGAATAAACTTAGATTAATAAGTTTTTAGTTTTTGATGTTTAATATTGCTAGAGTAATAATAATGATTTAGGGATGAGCTGAATAACAAAGAGATTTGAGTGGGAGACTCGTTTAATATTCACAATAATTACTTTGTCATTTGAAGAGTCAAGCATATGAAAAGTCTATGCTTTCTTAAAAAGACTTGTAAGAATCCATTTGAGATGAATAAAAAATATATTTTCCCCTCTTGTTACCAACAAATTGGTATCAAAGTTATTGTGTGTGAGGTGAGCGTGAGAAAACTTATCAGTCTCAAAAGAGAACGCCAAGGTGTGCGCTGACCGAGAGAGAGAAAAAAAAAACGATTGAGAGCTTTGTGAGGGGTGTGTTAAGTGTAAACACTTGAGAGAAATAGAAGGTTTAACCAATGGCATCCCGCTACCCAAGTTGATAAAGGGCGTCAAATATGACAATTGGAAGGTGTAGAGGAAGGCCATTTTTGGTTCCCGAGATAACTAGGATGTGGTTGAGACTAGGTATGAGGAACCATAGAACACAAATGGGTACTCAAATGCCTAGGTGAACGCGTTGAAGGTCGTTCAAGCTAAATATAGGGTGGCTCTATATTTATTATACCAATTTGTCGACGAATCTAGCTTTGAGAAGATAGCTTACGTAAAATCTTCCAAAGTGGCATAGGATACACTCGAAATAGCAAACAAAGGAGATGAACGGGTGAAGCAAGTGCGGCTTCAAACCCCAAGCAGCGATCTGGAATACATGAGGATGAAAGAGTCTAAAATCGTATCTGAGTTCATTACTCTGGTGGAGACCGTGGTGAACAAACTAAATCAAAATGGTGAGAGTCTTTCATCAAACCCTCACCATTGAAGAGCTTGTTGGGTCCCTGGAAAAGCATGAGTAGAGAAGGAAAAACAAGAAGGGGGAGTCTCTTGAAAAGGCTCTATAGGAGAAGGCGACAATAAAAGAAGAGAAGGTGTTCTTGCTTAGAATACTAGAGGTAGAGGAAAAGGAAGAGGCAGAGGCCTAGGTGGTAGAGAAAGAGGAGGAGGAGGAAGTGAGAAAGTCGCCAAAAGAACTGGCATGGCCGAGGTAAATCTCGAGGTGGCCATACAAACACAAACAATAATATTGAGTGTTGTAACTATGGAAAGAATGGGCATGATGCCAATGATTGTTAACCGATAAAATGTTACAATTGCAAAAAACTAGGTCATCTTTCCAAAGAATGTAGATCTGAGAATAAAAAGGAGGAACCAACAAACTTCTTTGTTGACAAAGAAGATGAAGGATTGCTGCTGGTGACAAACTTTTAAGATCAATCCAAGCTGTTCTGATAACTTGTTTTGGTACTTGGATACTGGCGCAAGTAACCGCATGTGTGACGACGAGAACTTATTCAAAATACTCTCAAAGGTTGAGTCCAGATCCATTTCTTTCGGCGATGCTTCAAAAGTACACTAGTAAAAAAACCTCAATACCGACAGTGGGGTCGTTGGTATGGGATATAAACCGTCGCTATAAATTATTTGGGACGGTGAAAAAGCAGTCGTCATTCGTCGGCATTGCCCTTGTCGTTATTGCCCAAAAACACATATATCGACCATTTTAGTACCATCGCCATAAAACACTATATGCCGACGACTTTCACCGTCGCCATAAAATACTGTATAACGACCACTTTTACCGTCGTCATAGAGTATCTATGACGGCCACTCTTACCGTCGCCATATAGGACTCTTTGACGACCACTCTTACTGTCGCCATAAATGACTCTTTGACGACCACTCTTACCGTCGTCATAGAAAACTCTATGACGACCACTTTTAACGTCGCCATAGAATGTTTTATGATGACAACTCTTACAGTCGCCATAGCATGATATATGGCAACCACTCTTACTCTCACCATTAAGTAACATGTTTGTAGTATCATTTATAAAATATTAAAACAAACTAAATAATATTTTTAAAACATAAACCAAACATAAAATATTATAAAATATTTAATTTCAAGGTTTTAATAAACCAATTCCTAACTTACCAATAAATAGTAATTATATCAAAACTACTTCGTTACTACAAAATGATAATCAAAATTACTTTATAGTTTTAACAAAATGACCAATTTCAAGCAAGGGAAGTGAGAATATTTCAAGAGAAAATTCATCAATTTCACTTCACAATTCAAATGAATCAATCTTAAAACACACAAATTGGATCTACTTCGTCCACCTAAACCAAAAACAAAAGATAATTATGCACAAAATTACAAACTATTAGATGTTATTTGATTGATTCAGAACTACAAATATCAACTATATAATATTATTTTTAATTGATACATAAATTATATCAAATACTAATATCAGTATATCATTCATGATCATTTTATTTGTTCAATTTTGAACCATAAAGATCAACTATATAATATTCATTTGACAAATATTAATACACAAACTATCTCAAATCTTAATATAGCATTCATGATCATTCTACTTGATCGATTATGAATCATAAATATCAACTATATTAAATATACGTCAATGGAGAGAAAAAAGATGTGAGAAAACCTTATTGGAGAGAGCAATACCTTGTTGACTCTTAACAAAGCAATCATGTCCCTTCCATTTCGAGTCAATTGAGATTCCTATTATGACCGTGCTCTTATATTAATTGTTATAAAAAATTACAATCTACAACTTATAAAAACAAAATCAATTGTGGTACTATAGTATTCGATGGTATATGCTCCTCATATAGAAATCTGTAATGATTGATTAAATTAATAATGAAAAAATCTAAAATTTATACTCAAAGCAAAACCCCTATAAGACATACATCAATAACCTAGAATGCATTATAGGACTATTGTGGAAGAAAGTAATTGTGAAAGTACTTGATCATAGCTCAAACTTATAGAGAAGGAAGATAACAATCATGAAATCTTCAATAATAGATTATATATGCTAGCTGAATCTCATAAATATACTACATACTTCTTCAGTTTTATGATGGTATATGTTTGCTGCAATAAAATATCTTGATCTATATTTGTAGTTGGTACAGATAAAAACATAAAAGAAAAGTATTCAAAGTTGCTCACATTTGTCATTAGAGAAAAACATCAATGAAAATTAATTGTGTGTTTGAGAGTTATCACATTAGAGCTGCAACAAGAATACACAAGCAGTTCATAAGAAAAATGGAGGTTAAGTAGTTTACCTCTTCAAAAGCTGCACATAATTCCAAGAACGGCAATGCTTGACCAGTTTCTTCAGGTTGTAGTTCAATGTTAGCCACAGATCTCAATTCAAGTCCCTTGGGTAGTGGAATTTCAACAGTTAGTAGATCTTCTTCACTACCCCGCGAATTAGTTCTTGCAAGATGTATTCAGGATCAACTTTCTTCAATTCGAGAATCTGCGCCAAAGTCATAAGCTAATCAATAAATACCTATCAGTTCATAACAAAAATGGAAGCTAAGTAGTTTACCTCTTCAAATGCGGCACAGAATTCCAAGAACTGCAATGCATGACTAGTTTATTGAGGTTGCAGTTCATTGTTAGCCATAGATCTCAATTCAGATCCTTTGGATAGTGGAATTTCAACAGTTCATACATTTTCTTCAAGTATCCTCTCCTTGTCTTTGTTGCTCTTTCTTTTTTATTTTCTTGGATATTATAACTCCATGATCCACCTTCTTTTCAGTTTCCTCATTAAGATTCAGAACCTAATTTTCACTAAAAATGTTTTCCTTAGGTTGAAACCCAAAGAGTAAAGCACGTCAACTAAATAACTACCTTTACTAACTGAACATCAGAACCATTTACAATAAGCATCTCTAAAACATATGCAAAACCAGTTGATTTTGCAGTGTGTACAAGAATCCTAGTGGGTTGTTGAACGTTTTTCTTCTTGCAATAGAAATGTTTAATGATTAACACACAAACAATTAAAACTCCAAATTAACAAAATATTTTACCTGCAACAGCTACAATTACAAATTCCTCTACATCTAGGACAAAACCACTCCTTAAAAATTGTCACTACCTCTCTTTTCTCTCCATATCTTATTCCAGAACAATTTTAGTGAATTGAAACAACTCGATTTTGCAATTCAATGTATAAGAACTTTTTTGTTTAGTAAAATAAGATCTAACCTATTTAGAAGGCACTTATGGCAATATTTGAGGTTACATTGTTTTTCATTTTCACACGATGCCATAATATCCATTGTCTTTTTGTCGGTATTAAAAAAAAAAATGGTTCACCAATATAAAACATGGACTTCTTAAACAAACAATTACTGATTATGAAACAAAACATAAGAGGGAGAAGACGAATTTTAGTATGACGAACCTGATGACCGGTCTTCCGATTAGGGAAAAACGTTGTGTGTGTGTGTTTGATAGATGTTAATACCATGGATGGTTACGAAGGTTGGTACTGTCTGCACACGACAGTAATCGAACAGAGGCTCCAGTTCTTCCGTCAACTCAGACTGAAAAAATAAATTCCTTAAGTCTGAATAGTTCACAATAATCGATCATCTTTCTCCTTCTCTTTCTCGGTCGCCTACTCAGTCCTACTATAATCTTTGAGGAACGGGTTTGGAAGCGGTCATCACTCCAGATTGTACACTTCAAATATAACTTGAAATCAATCAAGCGAGAGAATCGGAAGCACAAAATAGAAAATATACAATTTAATTATTTTTTTATATACACGCAGTAACGACCGACCGAAATGGTGGTCGCCATTTGAGTTTAGGGTATAATTTAAATACACAAGTTAGTTTATATTTTATAATGTATATATTATTTTAAATAATTCATATAATATAAATTCAATTAATTTTATTACATATAAAATAATTTAAATAATAATTTTTTTAATTTAAATCATATAAATACAAAATTTAGTATATATCATATTTTTTTTTATATAATTCATAAATAAACTAATTTAATTATAAGTTAAAAATAATTTATCTACTTTTAAATGACTTTTCAATATTAAAATGAAAATATTGATAGTGTATTTTTTAAAACTAAACAACTTGTTGTTAGAGTAAAAATTGTTTTCAGTAACAAGGTTATCTGAATTTAATTTTTTATAATATAAATTCATTTAAATAATTTAAAATTATAATTTTTTATTTAATTTAAATAACATTTTAAAATAATTAATAATAATATAAATGAGATATTATAACTAGGTAAGATTATATATTAAAAAATATCTACAAACTCTATTAAATATAAGATAATTTTAACAAATTAATATGAACTATTTTATTTTTGACAAAATCTTATATATTTATATATACACTTTCATCTAAAGATGTATACCAGGGCACTAAAATCATCGGTATAGAAGTACCACTATGCAGTTGGTACTAATAACCCATATAATGACGACTTTTGTTACGGTCGGCAATAATATGCTAAATAGCGACAATTTTTATTTTGGTCGGTATATGTCGTCGGTATTAGGTCTTTTTTTTTTTTAGAACGCTGGGTTCCGCTACTCTTATGGAGTGCGACTAATCCCCGCGGGTTAAGTAAATAGCCCGCAAACATACTTAACCAATTAACCAGGCGCAGAACTTGCCGCCTGACGGGCTCGAACCCAGGACCTCATGGAGGTCTGGGGATATCCACCTCTTGTTGCCACTATGCTAGAAGAGGGGATAGGTCTTTTTTTTACTAATGGTAGCGTCAAAGGTCGAGGAACGATCATGTATCAATAGAAATATTGGGGAATCAGAGACATTAGAAATGTTTATTACGTACCTCATCTCAAAAGCAACATAGTGAGCATGGGATAATTGATGGAAAAGGGTATTCCGCTCTAATGAAGGACTAAGAATTGCAGTTGAATAATAAACTTGGGAGACTCATTGTCCAGGTAGAAATGAAAAAAAAATTATATGTACAAACTTGAGCTTAAAATAGTTCAAGATAAATCTATACAACTTGATCTAGAGGATGAGACCATAAAGTGGCATTATCGGTTCGGTCATCTTCACTTCGGGTGTTGAACGAGCTGATGAAAATGGAGATGGTGCTTGGACTGCCTAACATTATATCCGAAAAAAGAGGTTCTATGAACAATATGTAAATATAAATATTAATAAATCAAACAACAATCTAATTTACTATATATAATTATACATGCTTTAACCTCGTAACACTTATAATTTAATATTCAAAATTTAATTCTTAATTAAATATTTTGTCACACGCATACTACGGCACTAGCACTACCTCACCGATTCATGAATTTGATCAAAGTTCATTCATGGAATAGTCAACTGAAAGCTATGTCACTTTTTTTCTTTGTTACAGAAAACAATGTCACTGTATCATCATAAATTATAATAGTCTTAGAAAGTTATTGGTCAAAGGAGGAATCAGTCAATAACAATATTTTAAAAAGATTTTTTAATATATACGTTGATTTTCTTGAATTGAGTTTTATAAAAATAAATTATTATAATCAAACAAATTTTTATTTTGCACTTTCTTATGAATTTATTACTTAATTTATTAAATAAAAATACTTTATATTTAAAAAAATATATTTTATTACTATATATTAATATATTTTATTTATTTTTTTAAATATTAATCGATTAAAATTAGTACTGCTCAATATTATTTTAATAAAATCAATTTATTATGATATATTAATACCAAAAAATACCTATGTTAAAAAACTTTTTAAAAATGTAAGGTCTGACTTATTAAATTGTTATAGTTTAATTTGTAGCTAAAATGAAGAGTGGACAAACAATTATAATATCTATTATTTATTTAATCGTTAATGTGAGGTATGTTTGATTCACGTCTAAATTGTTTAAATTAAAAATAATATATTTAAAAATAAATTATTTGAATATGTTAATTTATAAATTATTATTAATACATAATTTTAAATATATATATATATAATATGAATATGATATAAGAAAAAAAAAATATATATATATATATTTACTATGATTTATTTATAAAATTATATTTTATATATTATACAAATATTTCACCAATTATTTAAATAATAATAATAATATTTATATTTATTATCAAATTATTTATCATATCATGTGACTTTATATTTGTGTCTACCAAATTAAGAGGTATATATATATATATATATATATATATATATATATATATATATATATATATATATATATATATATATATATATATATATATATATATATATATATATATATATATATATATATATATATATATATATATATATATATAAATTTATACTTTATTATTATAATATTTTTGTATTAATATATAAAAAATTAAAAATAATGAGAAATAATTAATAAAATATTTAGAAATAAATAAAATAAATGAGTGATAATAAATAATATGATTAAAATAGATTAAATAAATGAGAGAGGAGGAATGAAATGATTAAGAATATGTAATAGATGAGAGAATTAATTATAAAAAAAGAAAAAAAAAACGTTGAGATTATTAATTTAAATAAAATAGATAAAGAGAAAATATAATTTAAATTTAAACTTATTATTTGGATGAACTTATTATTTAAAATTATTGTATAAGATTATTGCCTAAAGTTTAAACGTTGCGTTTAAATGTTAAATCAAACTTGACCTAAATAAACTAGAATATATTATTTAGATTATTTTGCATTATAATATTAAAAATAATATTTATTTATTATAAAATATAATAATACTAAAAATTAATAATTGTTATAAGTTGTAAGATATATAGTATATATTAAAAAAATATTATAAAATATTTGTATTGAATGATTCCTCTTTTGACCAATGACCTTACAATGTCAAATGACCTTACAAGACTATTAGGTTTTGTTTATTAAGTTATTTAAAAAGCTGTATTTTTTTTCAATTAGAGAAAATAATTTTTCTTTGGAATAAAATTTAAAAAATAGACGAAATTTAAACTATTTGTTAATGATTTGGATTATATAATAAATGTAAAATAAATTTGAATTAAATTGAAATTATTTAAATATCTCTATTAATATAGTGCTTTATAATTTATGATATACAGTGACATTGTTATCTACCATAATCAGTAATAAAATAAAGTGACGTAGCTTTCAGTTGACTATTCCTTGGAATAACTTTAATAAAAATAAATGAAGTGGTGATGTTGGGTATTGGTTGGCCCAATATCGTGGTTCAATTTCTAGTAATTCGCTTATTAAACTTGACATAATAATATAAATAGATATTACTAAGTTGGTGGGAGGCAGATGTCAAATTCCTTTGTGGTGTTTGGATGCTAGTGAGAGGGTTGTCTTCTTTGTGTGAGATAGTGGTGCAACGGAATCAATAAACAAGAAGACTGAGCCAAACTCCAATCGCGTTCACACCCAACATTGGTATCAGAGCTAGGGTTTAGGGTTTGTAATTGGAGTTTGAGATTGAGTTGGAGGATATAAGTTATCTTCACCAATAAGTAGATCTGTCTTTTGTTTCTTCTTTAATCCTCTTGCTTTTATTCTCTTCTTCTGCTGCTACTAGAGGAAGAAGAAAGTATTTGCCGCCTCTGGAGAAAAGTCGTTGTTGTCATGTTCAATCGTTGTCGGTGTCGCGTTTGTCGCGACCGTTGAGAATCAAAGTCGCCGACGTGCCGCTGCTGAGAAGACGAAGCAGCAAATCCCCGAGCGGGGTGGGTAAGTCGAAACTTTCTTTGAGTTTCGCAAGGTATCATAGCTTGAATCCTCCTATTAATTTCTACCAATTGATTGTTGATTGTTTTTAATTTGTTTGATAGCATGTTTTGTGTTAATCAATATGGTATGGTTCTGTTTGACGGAAAAACTGATTTTAGCATTTGAAAACAAAAAATGAATGTGTTTTGATTTAGAAAAAATGCTTTAAAGTTGTTAGTCAGGTTTATGCTGTTACTGATACCGTTGAGAAAAATAGTGAAATGAATGAAAATACATGTGCCTCTATATACTTGAACTTATCTAATTCTGTGATGAGAAAAATTGGCAATTTAGAGTGTGCAAAAACCTTGTGGGATAAATTGTCTGAACTTTATACTAAAATTTCTCTGCCTAATAAAATGTTTTTACTTGAATTTTTTTTAATTTAGATTAGATATGTTACATTGAAGATAATCTAGATATTTTCACTAAATTTATTTCTAATATAAAGTTGTGTGGTGATAAGAACATTGATGAGTATGCCCCCATTGTCTTGTTGAATGCTATTCCTGATTCTTGTAATGATGTGAAGTCTTCCATTACGTATGGTAGAGACAGTGTCACTCTTGATATTGTTGTCAATGGTCTTAAGAGTAAGGAGTTAACACTTTGAGAGGGTAAACAATCTGATGGGGAAGTCATGCATGTGAGGGGTAGATCTTAGGGTAGGTCGAGTGCCCAAACGAATGTCATTAATTAGAGTTCTGGTAAGAAATCTCATCCTGCTAGTAAAAGCAGATATAAGTCTAGGTCTAGTACTAGAAAGTGTTATAATTGTCATGAGTCTTGTCATTTTATCAAGGACTGTCCTAAGCCTAAGAGAAATCAACATGTTGAAAATGCTAATGTGGCTGTTTGTGAGGGCAATATGGGTGATATTTTTATGATTAATAATCTATATGATTATTCTAGCTTGAACTCTGTGTTATCTGATTCTTTGTGCAAATCTGATTGGCTAGTTGACTCTGGTTGTACTTTTCATGTGACTCCATTTAGAGATTTGTTTTCTAACTATAAAGAGATTGAACATGGTTTTGTGTCTATGGAAAATTCGAAAAATTGCAAGGTGTTAGGAATAGGTGATGTATGCCTAAGGTTCTTTTGTGGTTCTATGTTTACTTTGAAGAATGTGAGGCATGTTCCTGATTTGCGTTATAATTTGTTGTCTTGTGCATCTCTTGAGAATGATTGTTTGGAGGGAAAGTGTGGGAAGGGTGTTATGAAAATTTTACGTGGGTCTCTTGTTATCTTTACTGCTAAAAAGATGAAAAATATGTATGTGTGTCATGCTGAGACTGCTTGTGACTCTATGAACTCTGTGATTGGTGATAAATCTGTTCTTTGGAATAATAGATTAGGTCACATGAGTAACAAAGGTCTAGAAATTTTGCATAAAGGTAGTCACTTTGGTAGTGATAAATTGTCCCCCATCCCCTTCTATGAATAATGTATGCTATGAAAATAGCATAAGGTGAGTTTTCCCATCTCCTCTTACCCAAATGTGTCTAAGTGTACTGATATCCTTGAATATTTACATGTTGATGTGTAGGGTCCCTCTAGTGTTGTTACACATGGAGGGAACAAATATTTTTTGTCCATCATTGATGATTATTCTAGGAAAGTTTGGGTGTTACTATTGAAACATAAGTCTGATGTTTTTGAAAAGCTTAAGGAGTGGAAGATTTTGATTGAGAATCAAATAGGTAAGAGAATCAAAAATCTTAGAGCAGATAATGGTCTTGAGTTCTTTAATAAATAGATGAACGATTTATGTGCTACATGGGGTATTAAAAGGCATAGGTCTGTGCCGTACACACCACAGTAGAATGGTGTTGCTCAGAGAATGAATATGACACTTCTAGAGAGGGTGAGAGCTATGTTAGCTTCATCTGGGTTGTCTATGAAGTTTTGGGAGGATGCTTTGCATACTGCTACTTATGTAATAAATAGGTCCCCTATTGTTCCCTTAGGAGGGAAATGTCCTGAATTTGTGTTTTCAGGTAAACCTCTTGATTTGAGTAACTTAAAAGTTTTTGGTTGTGTTGTCTATGTGCATCAGAAGGTTGACAAGTTGGAGTCTAGGTCCAAGAAATGTGTGTTCTTAGGCTACCCTGAAGGGGTAAAAGGTTTAGGCTTTAGGATAGGAGTGAACCTGGACATAGGATTGTGATAAGTAGAGATGTTGTCTTTAATGAGAATGATTTTCCTTGCTTGTCTATGTCCCCTACTCCTATTAATGATGCTCCTAATAAGGTGGAGCATGTGCCTGTAGTTTTTGATCAACCTGTTGAAGATGATGTGAATGTTCTCAATGAGGTTGAGCATGATAATATGCATGATATTGATAATTTGCATGATTCAAATGTTTTGTCTGATTCACATGATTTTCTTGATAATTTGAATGATTCAAATGTGTTGTCTGATTCACATGATTTATCTGATGATTTGCATGACTATCAACTTTCTAGAGATAGAAGTAGAAGAACTATTAGAATGCCTACTAGATTTAGGGATGATAATTTGAATGATTGCAATATGTCTGAATTTTCTTTTAACATGTTTGAATCCCTAGACTGTAATGAGCCTAGCTCTTACAAAGAATCTTTGAGGTCTAAGTTTTCTACTGAATGGATTGTTGCTATGAATAATGAGATGAATTCCTTAAGAATCAATAATACTTGGAAACTTGTTCCTAAACCTCATAATTGCTCCTTAGTGGATTGTAAGTGGTTGTATAAGGTGAAACAAGAGTATGAAAAAGTTAGATTCAAGGCTAGGTTAGTAGCCAAGGGATTTACTCAAAAGGAGGGAATATATTATGTTGAAATTTTCGCTCATGTTGTCAAATTCACTACTATTAGAATTATGTTTGCTTTAATTGCTCACTTTGATTGGGAATTGAAGAAAATGGATGTTACTACTGTTTTCTTACATGATGAACTTGATAAGAATATTTATATGCATCAACCTGAAGGTTTGTTGACCCCCAATTTCTTGATCATGTATGGTTTAAAACAATCTCCTAGGCAATAGAATATCAAGTTTGATAAGTGCATGCAATCTTTTATGTTTAAAAGAAGTTCTTCTGATCATTATCTTTACTTCAAGAATATAGACTTTGTGCTTATATTTCTTTTATTGTATGTGGATGACATGTTGATTGTTAGCCCATGTCTGAAGTCTGTTATGCATGTGCAAAAATCGCTTTGTGAAAATTTTGACATGAAAGACTTAGGTGATGCTAAGAAGATTTTGAGCATGAATATCATTAAAGATAGAACAAAATTTTCTCTTGTGTTGAATCAAAGTGCATATGTTGCTAAAATTTTGAGTAAATTTTCTATGTCTGATGCTAAATTTGTGAATGTGCCTCTTGCTTCCCACTTTATGTTAAGTAAGAATCAGTCTCCTAAGACTGAAACTGAAATAACTGAAATGAAAAATGTATCTTATTTCAATACTATAGGGTCTTTTATGTATCTCATGATTAGCACTAGGCCTGATATTGCATATACAACTAATAGTTGCTTGAGTAGATTTATGTCTAACCCTAGTATGCCTCATTGGAATGCTTTGAAATGGCTTTTGAGATATCTAAAAATCACTGTTGATGTTGGCTTGACTATCTCTAAGTGTTCTGTAGGTACTAAGTTGGTTGGTTATGTGGATTCCAAATAGGGATAATAGAAAGTCTACTACTTCCTATATGTTTACTTTGTGTGTCTCTTGCATAAGTTGGAAGTCTCAACTTCAACCCATTGTTGCTTTATTTACTACAAAATTTGAATATGTAGATGCCACTAAAGCTTTTAAGAAAGCAATTTGGCTTAGAGATGTTTTGTCTGAAATTGGTTTTCTTGACAAAAATGTGGTTGTGTTTTCTGATAGTCAATCTGTTATTCAACTGTGTAAAAATCATGTTTTTCATGATAGAACTAAACAAATTGATGTTAAGTTTCATTACATTCGGGATATTGTTGAAAAGGGCATTGTTAAGTTAGAGAAAATTCCTTCAGAATTTAATCCTACTGATATGGGTACTAAGTGTCTACTTACTGAAAAATTTATTTCATGTCAACAGATTTTAAACTTTGACTTAGGGAAAACTCTTTGAGGTTCGTCCTTTGTGGACATGGCATGCTTTGTGATTTTGCCTTCAATTTTTGTGATTTCCCATGTTTTGTGCTCTTACGTTTGATCTTTGTGATTTTCGCATGTTTTGTGCTCTTACATTTGATCTTTGTGATTTTCGCATGCTTTGTGCTCTTGCGTTTAATCTTTGTGATTTCCCCATGTTTTGTGCTATTGTGTTTGATCTTTGTGATTTTCGCATGCTTGTGCTCTTGCGTTTGATCTTTGTGATTTCCGCATACTTTGTGCTCTTGCGTTTGATCTTTGTGATTTTTTGCATGCTTTGTGTGCTCTTGCCCCTTGTCTTTGTGACACGAGTTTACCTTGAGTATTCTCTTTGTTGCCTCGGTGGTAATAAATTGGCGATGATGTGTCTTGTAATTCTGTGATTGTGTTTTGCACTGTTTTGGGTCAAAGGTTGAGATTGTTGGGTATTGGTTGGCCCAACATTTTGGCCCAAACTCTAGTAACCCGCTTATTGGACTTAACCTAATAATATAAATAGATACTACTTTCTTGGTGGGAGTCAGATGTCAAATTCCTTTGTGGTGTTTGGATGCTAATGAGAGGGTTGCCTCAATTGTGTGAGATAGTGGTGCAACGGAATCGATAAACAAGAAGACTGAGGCAAACTCCAATCGCATTCACACCCATCAGGTGATATAGTTGCAAATTGTTCAAATCGATTCAAAATTGTTTATATCAAACCGACTTTATTACGTTTTGTTTTTCGGTTTGGCTTGTTGGTTCAACGATACTAAACCGACCAAATATTTTAAAAATTATATTTAAATTAGACGGTAACAAATATTAAGTTTTAACCGATAAGTAAACTATTAAGTTATACAACACATTTAAACTAATAATAAAGAGAGAATATCACAAACTTAAATTTTAATAATAGATTATCAAATATATTATTATTAGTTATAAACAAAATTAATTTCAAAATTGTTGATAAATTTTTGTGTGATGTTTAATAAAAAAAAATTATTTATTTGTGTTTTAAAAATTATACTAATGATTTAGTAATTATGTTATATGATTTTATTTATAATATTTGTATTTGTTCATATACATTAACATATTAACATAAGTATCCATTTTTGAAATATACTAATTTATTTTAACAAAATTTTATTAATAAATCAAATCGATTAAACTGAAAAATCGATCTTTTACCATTTAAACTAAAATGATCGAACCGAAAAATCGACGGTTTGAAATTTAGTAAACTAACGCTAATTGTTTGGACGTTCATTTCGATCAATAAACCGACCAAACCAAACCGTTTACACTTTTTTGAAAATACTAGTGTGTGACAATATATATAATTAAGATCAAAAATTTGAATATTAAATTGTAAATGTAGAATAATTTATTTGTTTGAATATAAGTATTAAATAAAACAAATAAAATTACATTTGTTTAAAGGAAATAACTAAAAAAATATTAAAATTTTAGTGATTGATATTTAAGTTAATTTTTTTTTAAAAATATGAGATTAAGATTAAGAAAAATTTATTTTATAAACCAATATTAATAAAAAGAAAAATAACTGGAGACTTTTAGTTTTCAAATATGAATTGTGTAAGTTAATTGGAGACATAATTCTTTTGAGTTGTTGTATTAAAAAAAAAAAGTGCAAACAAACTCCATGTGTTTTTTACATTGTCACAAATATTTGAAGTATTTTATGGTTTAATCGAATCTATCAAGTGATTTGAAGAATTAATTGACACAATTAAAATGCAAAACTTATCTTTACTATTTTATAGTTGACTATGTAGCTGAAAAGAAACCTAAAAATATTTAGAAAATAAAGTAGGCGGTTAATGATCCATTATAATTACATAAATATTTTGGAAGTTATATCGGGCCTGTTAATTTGTTTTTGAGACATTAACTTTTGAATTAATTAATTATTTTTATTTTTTGTTTTGAACTGTATTTTTAAGTTACGTTTTGTTATTCTATACAACTTTATTTATTTATTTAATTTGGCCCGGTTGACAACTATATCAACAATCTCATTCAATTTTTTTTCATTTTTAATTATGCATAAATAGTGAAAATAAACTCTTTTTTTGTTTTTATTTCAACAAATAATATGTCAAATCTGGACTCCCGATCATCTAGAAACATGATTAGTGGACCAGTCTAATCAACTTTTCTAGAAAATATAATTTATATATAAAAATTCAACTTTCCTATCAAATATAATTTAAAACTAATTCAACTCTCTAAAAAAAAATAAAAAAAATAAAGACTTATCCTTTAGACTTATTAAAAAAAATGAGTTATTTAAATTAACATTTCAATATTCAAAAAAATTTATTATGGATGATAATTTTAATAAATTGAATTTTTTTTATTAAATAAAAATATTTAAAAGGTATTAATATATAATAATAAAATATATTTTTATATTTTGTTTAATAAATCAAATAATGTGATAAATGAGAAAACATAAAATAATGTTTAGAGTTGAAACTTCTTAAATAATCCCAACTAAATAAGATTTTAAATTTGACTAATCAGTAAATACATATGGAAGATATGGAAGATTATTATTGTAATCTTTATTCTGTAACCTCTCTTATCTTGTACATGACATGGGGATGTTCAAATATAAACTAATATAATTCAACTTTAAACCTCTCGTTTAAAGGAGAGTCATAAATATTGAGAGACTTTGTTTTTTTATATAGTATTTTAAATATGACTTACAAACTGAGTACATGATTAGACTCAAATCTAATCCTGCTTAATTTTTAAGTTGTCTGAATTATCGTTCGAGAGATCTGGTTAATTTTAGATATATATATATATATATATATATATATATATATATATATATATATATATATATATATATAAAAAAAAAAGTAAATGAATACTTAGGTCGGATGGTAGGTTAACTCGTCCGTAAATTTAAAACGGTTAAAAATAAAATTAAAAATATTATAGGTATGTTTTAAACTTGTTAAATAACAAAAACAAGTACAATTCTTTAACTAACTAGGCTAATAAGAATTTATATTTTAAATTTAACATAAAATTTGATGAACGCGAACATTTTTAATAATATAAGTTCAACTTTGTAACTAACTAATTTATAAATACAACCAACTTATTTCTTCTTCTCTTTATCATAATTCATTATATTTTTATTGTTACGAGATTAATTTCAAATATTATCTAGAAAATTAAAATATGATTATATTTAAAATAATTATAAAATAGAAAAAATAGAGAAATAAGAAAAATATAAATATATCTTAAATCGTCACCGTAAATCGATTTCCACTCAAAATATATTTAGTTGAAGTGAATATCATGACTAAAATAGTAATTCTAACCTTAACAAAATTTTGAAATGTAGAACTTTTCATTAAACACTATCTAAAAGATCTCTACTTTATGAATAAGAGTTAGTAGTGTAACTCCTCAACAATATAAATACAATGTAAGAAACAATGAATTACAATAAACCAAAAAAAAAACTAACCATATTCCATATTAAGTCATGATGAAAATCTACATCTCTTGCGAAAAAGTTTATGTTGCGCACGCTGGCCAAAAAGATGAAGCCAGTACTTCAAGTCGATCCTCCATAGATTATTTTAAGACGTTGCTATTGGTTATCGTGGCTATGGATATTTAGGATGTGTAATGAAAACTAACTACGGAAATTCCTATGGCTATTCCCTTTTATGAGAGAAATATATATATATATATATATATATATATATATATATATATATATATAAATAAATAAATAAGGAGATAATATATATATGTAGAAAATTCTTGAGATTACGAATTCCATTTGTGTCATCACCAGTAATTATCATATCATCCACATATATTAAAGTAAGGTACAACCTTGATCTGTTTTGCGTAAAAATAATGCATAATCATAAGAGCTTGATTTGAAACCGAGATTACCAATGGTGAAACTAAATTGGCGAACCACTCCCTAGGAGTTTGTTTGAGACCATAAAGAGCTTTGCAGAGTCTACAAACTTTGTTTGGAGGATGATCATACCTATGTGGAGGTTACATATACACTTCTTCTTTTAGTTCACCATTAAGGAATGCATTTTTGACATCCATTTGAAATAGTTGCCATCTTTTGCTAGAAGCTACTGTAATGAGGCTACAAATCGAGGTCAATCGAGTGACATGAGAAAACGATTCCTCATAATCAATACCATATTCTTGAGTATATCCCGTAAAAACAAGGCAAGATTTATATCGTTCAACTAAACCATCTGATCATGTCTTCATTTTAAAAATCCATTTTCAACCAACGACTGACTTATGTGAAGGTAAATCAACCAAGTCCCAAGTTTTTGTCTTGGTAAGTGCTTGCAATTCTTCTATCATTGCTTGCTACCACAAATGGTTAGAGTTGGACTTGCGAAAAGTACAAGGTTCATGAAGAGAGACAATAGCTGAGTACACATAAAGTTATGAAGATGAACATAAGATTGACTTACACGATTGGTACGACGAGGAGGTGGTCGTGGTGATGGTGATGGTGGTGATGGTGGTGGAAAATAAGAAGATTCTTGAATGATATGATTAGAAGAGGTATGTACGGGATTTTGAGTTGGAGAAGATGTTGATGTAAGAAATGCAGATGGATTGGAGTCGCATGAGTTATTAAATGGTTCTACACAAGAAATGTCAAGAAACAAAGGTATGGTAGGATCACTAAAAAATTGAATAGGAGGTTCATTGACTCTAAATTTAAAGATATAAAGATGTTGAGACAATGGATCCTAACACATGTATCCTTTGTGTTTGATTCCATAACCTAAGAAACAACATAATCAAATTCAAGTTTCTAATTTAGTGTATTCACGAGGTTGTAATAAAACAAAACAAATACATCCAAAAACATTGAAAGTTTAATAATTTGGAGCTCGATTAAAAATACGTTTAAAAGGAGATGTTACCTATGACAGGAGAATGAATGCAATTGATAGTATAAACAATGGTGAAAGCTACTTCTCCCCAAAAGTTATCGGGACAAGAAGACAAGATGATAAGGGCTCGAACAACATTAAGAATGTGTTTATGTTTTCATTTTGCCCGACCATTTTGTTGAGAAGTTCAGGACAAGATCTTTGAATAATTATGCCCTCTAGTGTAAGAAACTCTATGAACTTTGTGTCTTTGTATTTCATGGCATTATCAGTGTGCAAGATTTTAATTTTAAAGGAAATTTGAGTCTGAATCATATTAGCAAACCGAATGTAAATTGAGGACAATTAAGACCTATTATGCATCAAATAAATCCATGTATAACGAGAAAAATCGTCAATAAATATCACATAATATTTTAAGAGAAGTGATTAGGGGAGGAAATTTGTAAGAGAGAATGACGTGTCACAACATCACTAGCTGAAAAAAGGATAAAGAGGGAGGAGAGGGAAGAGAGAGAAAATTTGTTAATTTTTCAGCAAATCAGATTGCGTCACGTAATTCTCTCTCAAATTCCTTCCCCCAATTATTTCTCATATTTTAAACCACCCATAATATTATGTGATGCATGACCCCAAATACTAGAGTGAATCATATCAAAAGGTGCTAAACAATTAAATTTATTAGGAAAAAAGGTAAAACATGTTTTTTAGAAAGCTCACAAGAAACACAATCAAAAGTTTCGGTCTAAAGAGGGCCTAAAGAAACACTGAAAATTATCGTGACATCCATTCATCATGCGTGATTAATAAGTGCTCCTCCTCTTAGTCCCCGTAGCCGCGAAGTCCTCGACGGTCATATTCTTGGGGTCACCAAATTGCTCGATCGTTGTAACGATCTGCATGTATATTTATGGTACGGATCTAAGGAACTTCTTAATGACAGAAATCTCCTACATCCTCTCTCCCAATGAGCAAATACCATTCATAATGGATGTCAATTTCATGGCGAAATCATCCACCGATTCCCCATTCTTCATGCAAATCGCCTTAAATTGTGTCTTCAAGGTTTGTACTTTTTCCTCCTTGACTCTCTCCACTTCAACAGGCATTGTCTTTAGCGTCTCCCACACTAGTTTGGCAGAATCGTTCTTGTCCACTATGAGAAGGACATCCTCGGGGAGCGCTTGATAGATGGCGGCGAGAGCCATTCCATCCTTTCATTCGTCGACCTTGTCGAGCATCACGGTTTCCCACACTCCTTATGCTTGTAAGTTTACCACATCTTCAACGCACACTAGTAAAAAAGGGGATCTTACCGAAAGATTTTTTCGACAGATTTATAAATCTGTTGGTATAGGTACTGAAAGGAAGAAACATATCGCAAATGAGAAATGAAGTCGACAGTAGATGCAAATATTTCGGTATATAGATACAATACCAAAAGATATATTATATATCTTTCGGGCTTTGATCCATTCTAAAACATTTTCAGAAAAACGGTTAAGTATAAGATTTTCTTTAAGGTTTATACCGAAAGATATAGTGTATATCTTTCGGCTTTGATCCCCTCCAAAACATTTTCAGAAAAACGGCTGAGTATGAGATTTTCTTTAAGGTCTATACCGAAAGATATAGTGTATATCTTTCGGCTTTGATCCTTTTCAAAACATTTTCAGAAAAATGGCTAAGTATGAGATTTTCTTTAAGGTCTATACCGAAAGATATAGTGTATATCTTTCATTTTTGATCCATTCCAAAACATTTTCATAAAAATGGCTAAGTATAAGAAAAAGGTCTATTAATAGGATCAGTTTTATCAATAGAGACGGGGGTCTAGCTAATGATGAAGGCTAATGAAAAACGGTTTGATAGAAATCCTGTTAGGGATTAATATCTCTTTCTATTCTACGCAAACTTGTGTAAAGACTTGAAACAGATTCAAGGCGGAATTGTTTACATGGGTTTGAAGCACAAGATGAAATATGAAAAGATGACAGAAATGAAGAACACAACAGTTTGTTTATGGATGTTCGGAGAAACTCTCCTACGTCACCCCTTCTTCCAACCACCGGAAAGATTCACTATAATATGTTGAGAATCAAATACAGTTTGCACACACACTTAGCTCACTATTGAACATAACACTTTCTGTTCAATTACAAGAAGATGAAGAATATCACTTAGCTAATGGTATTTTGATTCTAGCTCTCTCTCTCGATTCACACACAGTACAATCAGAAAGAAGCTTCACAGAATAAGTTCAGTAAGCAAGATGATTGAGTAGTCTCTCTCTGTAAAATCAGAATGCTTGTTCGTAAGATTGGTTGAGGCAGATTGTCCGTTGTCCTTAGGATTGTTTAAGTACTGAGCAGGGACTAACGGTCGAATCTTCAAGAATGAAACGTGGCGCTCCTCCATTAGAAAGCCTCCATTGTACACAGCAGGTTCTGAGCACAAGGATCGTGGTGCGCCGAATATTCCATCAGGGATGTACCTGCAGAATGGGTAATGTGAGGAAAATTCTCTTACGTGGCATTCCTTGATTGGATGCATATAGTTGTTGCAAAGTGGAGCAGGAGTAGGGTACAACTCTAGCACGTGGGTAGGAGAAATGCTAAATTCAAGCGTACTGCTTGAACAGAGCATTAGACGTATTTCAGTTAGACGGATTTGAAAAAATCTGTCTAATGAAATAAGTCAACTCCTTCTAATGAAAAACGTCTATTAGACCGCCTGGTCTAATATAATTAGACTCGCGTCTAATTTACATAACCATTAGACGGGTACGTTTAACTCCACTGTGTTAGACTACCACGTCCAATTCCGGTTCTACCTCAGACTAGTCTGAAGGAGTTAGACTTACGTCTAACTTTCACTAATTAGACAACCCATCTAATTATTATAACCATTAGACCGGTACGTCTAACTCCACTGAGTTAAACTGCCACGTCTTATTCCGGTTCTACCTCAGACTAATCTGAAGGAGTTAGACTCACATCTAACTTTCACTAATTAGACAACCCGTCTAATTATAATAACTATTAGACCGGCACGTCTAACTCCACTAAGTTAGACTACCACGTCTAATTCCGTGCATTCATTAGACTATTCGTCTAATTCTTTAACTCTATTAGACTTACACGTCTAACTCCGATGAGTTAGACTGTACGTCTAATTCTATTAGACTCACGTCTAATTCCATTAGACTTGCGTCTAATTCCGTGTATTCATTAGACCATCCGTCTAATTCTTTACATCTATTAGACTTACACGTCTAACTCCGATGAGTAAGACTGTACGTCTAATTCTATTAGACTCACGTCTAATTCTATTAGACTTACGTCTAATTTCGTGTATTCATTAGACCATCCGTCTAATTCTTTACACATCTATTAGACTTACACGTCTTACTCCGATGAGTTAGACTGTACGTCTAATTCCGTGTATTCATTAGACCATCCGTCTAATTCTTTACACATCTATTAGACTTACACGTCTATTAGACTGCACGTCTAACTCCGATGAGTTAGACTGTGAGTCTAATTCTATGCGAATGAAAATCAAAATCGGTCTAATGCCCCTCATTAGATCCAAGTCTAGAGACATGTTGTCTCAATACACCTGTATTGAACCTTATAAATTATTTCATCATTAAAATATCAGTGGGTAAATTATTTCAACACTTAGTCAAAATAATTTGACCCAACTATTTCCCCCTTTTATATAAAAAAATTTCAAACCTACATACATATAACAAGACATGCATTCATCCAATAAATAAACAAACACCTTGTTCACTTACATCATTCATCCAAAAGAACCAGTATTTGAAAAACTTATCAAAAACCATGTTCAATAAAGTTAAGCAGATTAAAAGAGGAGAGATCATTGTTCTTCCCTTTTCACTCGAGGATCGGTTGGGCTCATTTCTTACCCGGGAAGCATGTTCATGAAATGAGGATAGCCGTGACCACCACGACCTCCTACACTCGATCTTCCTCCACGCTCAGCAACACTGCCACGTCCACCTTGATCAACATTAGACAGCCTACTCCGGCCGCCACCATTTCTTCCACCACGCTCAGAACCACTTCGACCACCACCTCTCTTGGTTGGCCTAGGATTGTCATCAGAACTTTGGGCCCGCCTGAATCTGGTCCCGGTTGCTACACCACCGTTCCTCCTGCTTGACTCACTTTGAACTGGTCGAGGTTGAGCACTTTCAGCATGGTTCAAAGCATCCTCCTTCGCTTGAAACTTCTTGGAAATGGTCTCAGCAAATGCTTGTCGTTCATTGCCATTTCTGTTCATGCAACCTTGTATTTCAACCAACTGATTTTTCACCAAACTGAAATCATCCAAGGTTTCCTTGTTGCGTTCGTCATTGATGTGCCTCTCAATGTCAAAAAGTTCACTTTGGTGGTTAAAGCTTTCTTGTTGAAATTTTGAAAACTTTACATTCGAGACATGGGTCTCATAAGTATTCATCTTCAGGGTCTTATCTAGCTCAGTTAGGATCTTGAAGATGTTGCTGAAATTCGCTCTTTCCTCTTCCTTGGAGATCATTGACTGACACATAGTCTGTTGCATTGAGGAGAGCATAGACCTCATAGATCTTAACATTTTATCTCCTCCAGCAGATGGACCTTCGTGAGAAGACACTTCTTCAGACTCTGCATCCATACTTTGAATAGGCTCAAAGTTTGTATGAACTTGCAAGGATTGCTCAGGCTGATTTACTTCAGCATCCTTAGCCGCTTTATCTTGTGCCTCTTCTTCGTCAATTTCTCTTTGTGCCCTTTCAAATCTTTTGAGCAAACTTCCAGAATAGTGACGGTGAGTGGTTATGTTTTCGTGAACACTTCCCACAACGCCATCAGGAAATAAGTAGGTCTTAACAACCTTTGGTTGCTCATCTTGTTCCTCCTCAGACGAGGAACTTTCTTCTTCATCATTTTTCTTTTTAGAGGGTTCCCCCTCAGTTCTTGTGGTTTCAGGCTGAGTGAACTCAGCCAATTTCTCTTGAACACCCTCTGTTCTCGCAACAGGGGTTACAATTTCATCTTCTTCAATAGGAGCTTTCAAAGCCTCCTCAGGTACATCTTCCAAGATTGCTTCTTCAATATTTGTCTCAAGAGCTTGTTCAGGCTCTTGAACATTCACCATTCCCTCTTCTTCATTAGGAAGCTCTTGAACAGGATGATCTAAAATACATCTCTCTTCAGCAGATAGGGTCCTGAATTCGATCAGGAGAGCAGCATTTGATTCATCGGCATTTGGAATGTCCATGGCCTCTTCTTCGTTGAGCTGTTCTGCGCCAGAGCAATCGGCGCCATGAATGTATCTGGAAGCAGCAGAAACATAGATTTCCATGATATCATTCAACTTCTTCAGCACTTTTGCTTCAACATCAGCTCCTCTTGCGTCAGGCTTGAAGTTTGCTTTCCTGGCTTCATAGATGGGAAACAAGGCTTTTCCAAGAATGCAAGCTTCCACCAGTTCTCTTTTGTTCAATGCTTCACCCACATCTGAAGTTCTTGCCCATTTCAGAACTTTCTTCTCATTTGCTACTCTCTTCTTCCATTCTTTCGTTATGGCAGCATTGGATAGAGAGTCGTTGTACTTAGAGGACAACCTCTCAGTACACCAGGAATCATAGATTCCTAACTTTTCAGATGAATGAACTTTTACTTGATCCAAAATGAGATCAACGATTCCTCTTGCTTCAGATACCTTTTCAGGAGCTTGAAAAGCAGTAGACTTCCCTTTTCCAACAACCTCTACAGGTTTTGGAGCTGGTCTTGGTTCACCAATAACGATTCCTTTTGTCCCTTTCCTGACCCGCAACAGTTCGAAGGCCGATTGGGGTTTCAAACAGAGCTCAGCAGGAAGTTCTCTACAGACAATTTTTCCGACCACCAAGGAATCCTTGGGAGCAGGAATGATGGGTTCACCAGCAACAAGGGTAGGAACAACACCTTGTTCTGGTATCAACGACTCTGTAGCACCGGCGGCTACATGATCAGATTGAGTAACAAGGGACTCCGCCCTGTTAATAGATTCAACATTTGGACCGGCTGACTCAACAGTAGGCCCTTCAGCAGATTCTCTCAAGGGAGAGAAAACAGATTCAGCTTGTTCCACTTCGGGAACAACAAATTTTGGCACAGCAGCCAAAGATTTAGAAGACGTTACCTTAGCAGATTTAGACGCGTGGGGCGCCTTTGTCTTCTTCTCCTTTGAGGCACAAGACCTCGAAGGTTTCCTCAAGAAGGTTGAGGGAGTAGATAATGATGTCATCGGGGTTGCAGCAAGTACACCTGGACCTTGCTTCATCCTTGAATCAACAGATTCCGTGACCTTCTGATTTGGACTTTTCATGCTGGAGGAACTGGCCTCCAATTCATTCACAGTTCTGGTTCTCTTTGCCCCTGTTGACATAACAGAAGTAGAAGGCTTTGATCGGGTGGAAGGTCTTCCACCAGTCTGGAAACTAGAAGCCCCAGATGAAGACTCTAGGTTGTTCTTCATCCTAATCAGAGTGCTGGCCACTGTAGAAGCAAAAAAAAACTCTTGCGGAGTTAATCTGCGCTGGTTCACCAATTGGAACCCCCAAAAACTTCAACATGTGGCTTAGTTGAGACGCATACGTGATACTCTCCTTGTTCGTGTGGCTGATGGAGTAACACAGATTCTGAAACAGGGTATGACCCCAGTTCACTTAGATTCCTTTAAAGATGGCGCACATATAGTCAAAACGGTCTTGACTATAGAGATTGAAAGAGCCGGCCTTCCCCTGCAGCGCCTTCGCCACCACGTCGTTTAGGAGAACAAAGTGGGGTTTGAATACCTTCTTATATCCATTCACATGGATCTTATAACCGTCAGCGGAGAAGGAAGTCTTCATTTCCTCCATGATTTCTGAAGGGAGCACCAAGTCGAACAGATGACCCTCCGTTGGAAGTTCAAAGAACTCCGCATACACCGCTTCATCAAAAGAGATCTCTTTTCCGTTAACGGTTGCTACGATGGAATCATCCACCATAACTGCCGTTTTGAAGAACTCGCGAACTTCATCTTCATAGAAGATGAACGGTCCGTCCAGATACTTCCTCAAACCAGAATATTCTAGGGTTTCGAACATCTTTACTATCTCCGGCTGATTAAAGGAATACACCGATGGAAAGTCCACCTGCAGAGTACAGTGACCGAGCGTGATTTTCTTCACCATTTTGAGAGAATGTGAATCGATACGATATTTCAGAGAATTTTAGTGAGAGAAATGCAAGAAAACTAGGGTTCTTAGAGATTTCAAGAGATTGAAAGTTTTCAAAATCATGCAGGAATGTCCTTATATAGATGAAAAATGGAAACCAGAATAATCGTCTATTCTAGGGGTATGGCCCATTAATAAATGTTAGGCGTCCTTTTTCAAGAAGTAATCATTAAAAATGAGGGTATATCAGTCATTTTCTCTAAACTTGATAGACACGTGTCTTCATGTTATTAAGAGATGACTGTTTGATATTTTAAGCGGGAAAAGCAGATAGCTCTCAGCGTGTGACAGTTGTCCCTGATCAGTGTAATCGACACGTAGTTAGACGTTTTTCTTACTTCACAAATAACACAGCGTCTATTAGACGAATGAGTGTATTAGACGCATACGTCTAATTCCGTGTTTATAACAAATCCGTCTAATGTTTATTTGACGTGTACGTCTAATTCCGCATAAACAACACGTGTTAGACGTGTGTTTATTAGACGTGAGCATCCTTTTGCTCAAGACGTAAAAACGTCTAACGTCTATTAGACGTGTCCGTCTAATTGCGTGGATATAAAATCTCAACATATAGACTTAGATGTATGGATTGTGAGCAAAAATACGTCTAAGTACATACTTTTTCTTTTAGACAATCTTGTCTAATTAGACCGATTAAGGATATTCGTCTAGAGAATATCTTTAATTCCAAAGAGATTTTTCTTCTCAAAAATGAATATGGACATTAGAGTTTTATAAACAATTTTTGTGGTCCAAAGACCAAAAACATTTTTAACAAATAAAAGCAATTATTCTTCTAGAATGGCAAGTGCCATTGTTGATCTTCCAAGCTGTGTACTCAGAGGAGTACTCTTCTAGCTTCCTTCCTGCTATCCTCCTGCATCACCTACAAAATAAACTATTTACAAATCTTGGTACCCACACTCAATTGGGTCCTCGATCAATTAGTCCCTTAGGAATCCATATTTGAGTTATTCTGATGGATTTCCCATTTTGTGTTGTGATTAATGCATAAGATTTTGACTTAGCAGATGACTTCCTACTAGCCACTGATCCTTTGACTTTTGAAGAAGGTTTTCTTTTGAAACTCCTTGACTTAGAGTCAGGTTTTAAATTACCAGACTTATTAGCTTTTTCTAGCTTATTCTTAAGCCAGCTAACAGTTGGTGGAACACAGACTATTTCATTTTTAAAAGCCACTTCTTCATGAATGGGATCAGATTCAATGTCAGTCATACTTCCTTTGACAAAACTTATTGGCTTAAGTTTGTCATTTGGCTTTGAATTTTTGCATGACAGGTTAGGATCATTGCTATCAAATCCCAATCCGGATCTAGATCCAGCAGGTTTCAACATGCTGATCTGATATTTGACAGCATCACCAGACCTTGTCCATGCACAAACAACATAGTTAAGCCTTTTGTTTTCAGATGAAAGAGTTTGAATCTGTTCTTTGAGCATCTCATTTTCAGATGAGATTTCCTCAATCTTCTTTTTAAAAACATGTGACTCTTCCTCTTTAGACATGTTTGCTTTATTAAATCTGATGAAGATTTAGTTTCATTTAGAGATTCTGCTAGCTTTCTGTACTCGATGACCATGTCATCTAGTGCAGCTACTAGTTGTTCCCTTGAAAACCTTTCGGAGGAGAAATCAAATACCTCAGTTTCCTGAGTTCCTTCCTCATCTTCTCTGTCCATGAAGCAAGCCACATCTTCTTCATCACTTTCACTGGATGAGAAGTACGAGCCACGGTTGCTTCCTCTGTGCTTTCTGTCACCGACCATAAGAGCCTTCAACTCTTTTCCATCTTCCTTGGCATCTTCACGCTTTGGCTTCCGACATTCCGATGCGTAATGACCTTTAATACCACAGTTAAAACAAGTAACATTAACTTTAGATTTTCTATTATCATTAGAATTTGAAGAGTTTGAGTTAGAGTTGCTCTTCTTCATAAAGTCGCCAAACTTCTTCACAAAGAGAGACATGGCATCGCTGCTCAGCTGCTGAGCTGCCATTTTCACGTCCGGAGCAGTTGGTGGCTCTTCAGCAGTCACCAACGCCTTGGCAATAATAACGGACGAGGGTTGATCTTCTTCCATCCTACAGTTCAGCTCGAACTCACAGGCCTTGAGGTCAGCGAAGAGATCAAAGAGAGATATTGTTCAGATCTTTGGATTCTCTCATCGCCATAGTCTTTATGTCCCATTCCCTTGAAAGAGCACGCATGACCTTGATAGCAAGCTCCCGGTTGCTATAGGTCTTGCCTAGGATGGACATAGAGGAGACGATCTTGCTGAATCTGGTGTCGAAATCGTTCATTGTTTCACCAGGACGTATGTTGAAGCTGTCAAACTGTTGAGTGGCAACCATGATCTTGTTTTCCTTGGTTTGCTCGTTGCCCTCACACAGTTGAGCGAGTCTGTCCCAGACCTCTTTGGTAGTGTCACATTCGATGATGTAGTTGAACATACTGTCATCGAGAGATTTGTACAGCACATCAAGAGCCATGTTGTTGAGGTTATTCTGCCTCTTTTCATCAGCAGTCCAGTCGGCCTTCTCCTTATCAATCTTGATAGGACCTTCTGTGACAACACTCCACATGTCATCATGAAGAGAAGAGAGATGAGCACGAACTCTTTTCTTCCAAACAATGTAGTTTTCACGAGAGAAGGTTGGAATGGCTGTAGCACTGACATCTTTGGGTATGTTCGACATATTTCAGGAAGGGCTTGAGAATAGAAACAGGGCTCTGATACCAATTGATAGGATCGGCTTTATCAATAGAGACGGGGGTCTAGCTAATGATGAAGGCTAATGAAAAACGGTTTGATAGAAATCCTGTTAGGGATTAATATCTCTTTCTATTCTACGCAAACTTGTGTAAACACTTGAAACAGATTCAAGGCGGAATTGTTTACTTGGGTTTGAAGCACAAGATGAAGTATGAAAAGATGACAGAAATGAAGAACACAGCAGATTGTTTATGGATGTTCGGAGAAACTCTCCTACGTCACCCCTTTTTCCAACCACCGGAAGGATTCACTATAATATGATGAGAATCAAATACAGTTTGCACACACACTTAGCTCACTATTGAACAAAACACTTTCTGTTCAATTACAAAAAGTTGAAGAATATCACTCAGCTAATGGTGTTTTGATTCTAGCTCTCTCTCTCGATTCACACACAGTACAATCAAAAAGAAGCTTCACAGAATAAGTTCAGTAAGCAAGATGATTCAGTAGACCATCCGTCTAATTCTATTAGACTCACGTCTAATTCCATTAGACTCACGTCTAATTCTATTAGACTCACGTCTAATTCCATTAGACTCACGTCTAATTCCATTAGACTCACGTCTAATTCCGTGTATTCATTAGACCATTCGTCTAATTCTTTACACATCTATTAGACTTACACGTCAATTAGACTGCACGTATAACTCCGATGAGTTAGACTGTGAGTCTAATTCTATGCGAATGAAAATCAAAATCGGTCTAATGCCCCTCATTAGATCCAAGTCTAGAGACATGTTGTCTCAATACACCTGTATTGAACCTTATAAATTATTTCATCATCAAAATATCAGTGGGTAAATTATTTCAACACTTAGTCAAAATAATTTGACCCAACATATGAGATTTTCTTTAAGGTCTATACCGAAAGATATAGTGTATATCTTTCGGTTTTGATCAATTCCAAAACATTTTCAGAAAAATGGCTAAGTATAAGATTTTCTTTAAGGTCTATACCGAAAGATATAGTGTATATCTTTCGTCTTTGATCCCTTCCAAAACATTTTCAGAAAACGGGTAAGTACATGGTTTTTTGGGTTTTAAAGGCGAAAGCCGAAAGATGTACATATATCTTTCGGTTTTGAAGGATAAAACTGAAAGATTTATATAAATCTTTCGGTTTTTCCCAATTTCCAGCACTTTGTTTTTTTGGGTTCTAAAGGAGAAAGTCGAAAGATATATATACAAATTTCGTCTTTGGTCACTCTTCACAAATTTCTCCACTCTTTTTCAATTGGTGTTTTGGTTTCTAAATACATGAATCTTGTTTAATTGTCCAAACAAATCAATTGTGAGTCAATATTCCAAGTATAAGGATTGTGATTGAATTAGTTACAAGTATAGGGTTGTTGTGTTGTTTGATTATATAAAATGTATACAAACTTTGTGTTTGATCATTATATACTTAGAATGAGTGAATATGTTTTTATATTTGTATGTGTAGGGATTTGTGTTTGATTTATAATGTAGGATTGTGTTTAGGTTTGAAGATAAAATGTAATAATGGTTAAATCAATTGAAAATAATAAAATTTAAAAGGTCAAATACCGAAAGATATAGGGGAAATATTTCGGTTTTGAGGGGTAAAACCGAAAGAATTATATAAATCTTTCGGCTTTTTCCACATCCCAAAAACTTTGTTTTTTGGTTATTTAAGGCCAACCCCGAAAGATATAGTGTATATCTTTCGGTTTTGGTGACTCTTAACTAATTTATTTCCCTTTTGAATTGGTGTTTTGGTTTCTAAGTACATGAATATTGTTAAATTGTACAAGAATATATAGATTTTGATTCAATATTCAAAGTAGAGGGAGGGGTTGTGATTAAAGTTACAAATATAGGATTGTGTTTGATTATAATATGATGTATATATAAGGTTTGAGTTTGATTATGAATGAGTGAATATGTTCTTATATTTGTACGTGTAGGGATTTGTGTTTGATTTTTAATGTAGAATTGTGTTTAGGTTTGAAGGATAAAATATAACAATGGTTAAATCAAGTGAAAATAATAAATTGCAAAAGTTTAAATACCAAAAGATTTATACAAATCTTTCGGTTTTGCCCAATTTCCAGCACTTTGTTTATTTGGTTTTTAAAGGCCAAAGCCGAAAGATATATCTTTCGGTTTTGCTAAAGAATACCGAAAGATTTAGGGTAAATCTTTCGATTTTGGTCCTTTACAAATTTCTTATCCCTCTTCCAATTGGTGTCTAAGTACATGAATCTTGTTTAATTGTCCAAGCATATCAATTGTACGTGATTAAATATTCCAAGTAGATGGATTGTGATTGAATTAGTTACAAGTATATAAGATTTGTGTTTGAGTATATAAAATGTATACAAACTTTGTGTTCGATCATTATATACTTAGAATGAGTGAATATGTTCTTATATTTGTATGTGCAGGGATTTGTATTTGATTTATATGTATAGAATTGTGTTTAGGTTTTAAGGATAAAATATAACAATTGTTTGATTTATATGTATAGAATTGTGTTTAGCCAATTGTCTATTATTATTTATTATGGACTGTTTGGTATAGACCAACAATATTTCTCTTCTCACCCTTGGTTCTTCTATCCCCTCATCCCAAATTCTCTATTAAAAACCTTCTGCTGCCCTTTGATTATAAAATTTTCACCCGGTCCTAGAGATCAAGAACTTGATTCTTGAAATCAAGAACTCATAAACACGCCTTACGAAACAAGTCGTAACAGATACCTTGTTGGATCAAGAACAAATTGTGCTTCAACAATATAGTCTTGTCATCCAACCTCCAATGTATTTTGTAAAGATCCAAGATGATGTTATCAAGATCCTTTTAGGCTTGGGCGGAGCATTGATTTCTCAATGATTTGATTGCTTCTATTTATATCATTAGAGGAGTTGGAGTAGTCTAAGACCTACACATCATCGATAACTCTATTCTTGAAGTTTATCGTCTCTAACTTTCCAATCTTGTTCATTTTCAGCTTCTTATTTATTTTGATATTTGATTTCTGATTTGAGTGTTTTCGCTACTTGTCATTGTTGTTGTTTGCCAATGCAGATAGCGAGGAAATAGTGCAAGCGATTGTATTGTATGTTGTTTGGACGAGGATTATCCAAAGTGGAAGCAATGTCACCTCTCATAGAAAATATTCTTATTTCTCAAACCATGCGCCCTACACAGCCTTAATCTCTTATTTTTTTTCTTCTCAATTATGTCTTCCTAGAAACCTTCATCACAATTGATTCGTCTTTCATCAAGATCTTGATCTTCACATAGATCTTGATCATCATCCATCATCATCATTGTTAATCTTCTTCTTCAACAAATATTGTATAAAACTTGTATGAAATAAATTCTCGATCGGTGGCCAAAGAGACACTGACAGAGGCAACGAATATAGTAGTTTATCACTACGATCAAAACCACTATGATACCATGTTAAATTCTTGACGAAAAAGATTTGAATTAAAATTTTATTATTCAAATTGTTATCCAAACAATTACCTCTCTCCTTTATATAAGAGTTTCAAAACAAACAAACCAATTAAATTAAACTAATTAACCGTTTTTAAACTAACTAATTAACAATTTATTAAACTTTACCCTTACACAACTGTGCCTTTTTTTTGCGGATTTTATGTTTTGCATGGAGATTGAAAGCATGATCCATTTATTCTTACATTGTGAGGTAACACAGACAGTTTGGGAGACGACAACCCACAAGCTAGAATGTGATAGGATTCTTCAAATTGTATATGCACTATGCACGTCTTATAGGGAATGTGGCGCATTAGGAACTTCAACTGATAAAGTGTAAATCTGGAACGACATGATCATTTACCTCCATCGTTGATCATTTACCTTTGTCGTTTCGACAATTTCAAAAGCTACTGTAATTTTCGAGAACGGTGGACACCATTTGGTCTAAAGCTTTTTGGCATAAAGAGAACTTGCTTCTATCATTTTGGTTTCTAAGTTCATCCTTGTGACTCGATTGATAATTTTTATCCTTTAGCAATATAGTTGACATGAGCAAGGGCGGAGTGATGAATTATTTTTTACCTAGTCTACTAAAAATAAAATAAACATACTAGATTTACAATTGATGGAAATACGCGATTTAAATAAAAAAAATCCAATATTATAAAATTGTATATAGTATTATGGGAAAGATAAAAACAAGACAAACACAAATTTATTAAATAACTATAAAATTTGACAAACTAGTTGCGCATACATAAGGAGATAATCAAATCATTATTCTCTTAAATTGAGATGTAATGTTTTAGTAGTTGAGACTAGATCCATGACACTTTCAATATCAAGGGTGTTGGAATTTTAAACTAATTCATAAATTCCATTAATGAATGGAAATGAGAATTTGGGTAAATAAAATCAAATGAAATTCAAACGTGAATTAAAGTGAAATTTGATCCAAATAATTAAATTATTTTGTTAATGATGTAATTAACATTTAATGGCTTGAAAAACAATTATCAAATTAAATATGTTTAATTTTGTTAATTGTCATGGTAACCTTCATGATATTATTGCTATCAATTTATTAGCAAGAAAATCATGCAACATGTATTTTCTATTGAAGAGAAAATACAAAGGGCAATGAAGAGGCAATCAAGGTCAGTCGTTGGATCAAAGATTAATGGTTGATTTTATTTTTATGAAAGTTTAACTTTTCAACAATATAAAATCCCTCATCTTTAATCTCAAATTTTACATTATCTTATATTTTTCTCACACCAGAATTCCAAAAGTCTTCTTCTTGTTTTGTGAGTGTTCTTTGAGTTCTTTGTTCGATTTTTCCGTTGAAACACGGTGATAGTTCAGGTACTTTATCAAGCTCGTTGTGTAGTGATTTCGGTGCTGAATCACTACTAGATTCGTTGTACCCTGGGAGACAGCCATCTGTGATAAGCTCTAGCACATGGGGAGACGGTGGAACTGTTTTAAGGGAAATGTGCTAAGCACATGCCTCGAATCAACAATTTATTCGGTGATATTGTTTTTCATATATTTTATTTATTTCATCTATTTGTAACATAATTTATATATATATTTCTGTTATTTTTCAAGACAAGATTTATAACAATCTTAAAACAGTTTCTTTGTGCTAAGCTATTTAAGAGATTGCGCCATCGAATATATTTTTTTTTGTCTTTGATGTTTCAGAAATACGAGTCGCGGTGTTGCGAAAGAGATGATGTTCATTTCGAAAAAATGAAAAAGATTCATCTTAAGGAATCAACAAATAAAGATAAGTCTTTATTGCATATAAATATGTTTGATTATTAACACATATATTCTTATGCTGTTAAAGCTTAGTTTTTATAAGCTAATATATTTTGATATAAAAATTTTCTCAAGAAATATTGATTTGTATATTCATTATACAAATGTTATATAGAAAATAATCTAGAACACAATAATTTAATTTGTTCTAGTCTTATTTACAGATTTGTTTGGTCATTAAAATTATTAATAATAATGAATGAAAATAAGAAAGTAACTAATATGTTAGCTTTCAATTTTGATAAAATTTATGGTGTTAAAATTAATTATAATTGAAACATATTGTTTCAGTTTTAAAATAATTAATTATAATATATATATACATTCTTAAATTAATTAAGCGTGATGATTAATAAGAATGTGATATGTTGATTATTAACGAAATATAGTCTTTTTATATATGTACATATAAATTGTCTTATATATTTACCGTTTGATTATGATACTAAGTTATCAATTTTGTTTGACAGAGTTTAAGTCAAAAATAAGAGAAAAATAAGTTTCTTTAAAGAGAAGACAAAAGGTCGTAAACAGTAATACAACAATAAAAGGGCGCATTGGCACAGTGGTTCAAAGTTCAGACGCAAGGGTGTGAGGAGGTGAAAGGTCCCTAGTTCGAATCCCATTTAGTCGATGATTTCTTTGATGAAACCATTCAAATTTCTTTTATAGAAATTATTAGATGAATGGAGCCAATGATTTCTTTCATAAGAAATCTGATGTGTTATAAAATGACACTAGTCATTTATGTTAAAACCATTCTAATTTCTAGTGTAGAAATTATGAGATGAATGAGATTGTTAATGATTTCTTTGTAGAAATCAGACTTGATAAAGTCATTGATGTTGAAACCATTTCAATTTCTTGTGTAGAAATTATGAGATGAATGGGTAGTCAATGATTTCTTGGTAGAAATCAGACTTGTTAAAGTCATTGATGTTGAAATCATTCTAATTTCTTGTGTAGAAATTATTTGATGAATGAGTAGTCAATGATTTCTTGGTAGAAATCAGACCTGAGTCAGGTCTTGATGTGGAAATCATTATAATTTTCTTGTGTAAAAATTATGAGATTAATGTGTTCATAATGATTTTTATAATATATATATATAAATATATAATATGATTTGTCTAAATGACATTAATCATGAATGTTGAAATCATTACAATTTCTTATGTAGAAATTATGAAATGAAATGGGTATCCTAATGATTTCTTTTATAGAAATTATGTGATTCATAATGACAAAATGAAGGTCATGTGTATAATGAGATTAAATAAGTTATTTGTTTTAAAACTTATTCTAATCATTCATTTAAAGAGACACGACTATGGAAATTAGTCTCGGTGAGAATAATCTACTCAAATTTATTTTGAGCATGCATAGTCGTTTCACGTCGATTATTGTTCAAAACATGGCAATGTAAGTGCTTCGATTAAGATATGAAATATATTTGTAGTTATATTTAATTTGATTATGTGCTAATTGATTATTAATATAAATCATGCATATTAGCTAATAATATGATGGTTCATGTTATTCATAATAAGTATGATTATCTAGAAATTTATATATATATATATATAAATTAAGATTTATTTTCTATCTATTTTTATTTTAATAGATAATTTTGAAACTTGTCACAAATCATGTGTTCTTTGATTGACAAAGATTTGTTATAGAATGTTAAAGGTCATCTAATTAATTAAGAAACGAATAATTGATGACATGAATATTTATTTATATAATTAGTTAGTTTTATATTTGATTAAAAATAAATGATCAATATTCTAATTAATTATCATATATTTTTTAAACGATATTTTTAATGATAAATGAAGTTGTATATATATTTGTTTAATAATATATATGACATATTATTTATCTGATTACGTTTCTATGTTATTGACTATATATATTATAGTTGTTTTGTCATCGTGGTGACTAAAATAAAAGAAGCAATAATATATAATATCATATATATATAGATATATTAATTTTGGTTTAATATAAGATACTTGATATACATTGTCCAATTGCATCATTAAGACTTACTTAATTTGATAACTTTGAAATCAAATAATTACAAGTAAAGTCTTCTTTGACTTGAGAATAATGTGGCAAACGTGCCGATATTACGGGATGCAAACGTGCAACCGGAAATAAATGTTTAAGCGACTTCGGTCAAAGGTGCTTAAAACATTATGATTTCTTTTGTAGAAATCATTTGATATGGTGAATATTTATTTAATTAAATATTCTAATTTCTTTTATAGAAATTAAGTGTTGAAATAAATATTTTAATTGATTAAATATTTTTAATTTCTTATGTAGAGATTATGTGAAGAATGATTTATAAATGAATAAACATTCTAATCTCTTGTATAGAAATTATGATTTATTCAATTAAATATTTATAATATAGTTATCTTATTCAATGTATGATAAGTATAACAAAAGAAATTTGTAAAAGAATTGTGTGACAATTTCTTGATTAGAAAATCATTGATTTAAATCATACAAATGTGTGTGATTTAAAATATACCAACACGAATGTGGGGGCAAATATTTTTATTGATTATAATACACAAATAATTGTGTATATTATGATAAATGAAAAGATAATTCATTGTTAGAGAAATATGTTCTCTATAAAAGATAAAGTTGCGCAATTTTACAAAAAGAAAGAAAATAACAAGAAAATGTCTTGTTTATATTTGCTGTGTTGGTGCTCAAATCGATATTTAAAATTTGAGGATTTTGAAATCAAGAAACGTGTCATATTTTGACATTATTTTCATAAAAATTTTGAAGAATCAATGTCTTCAAAAAGATTTTATGAAATAAATGAAAAGGAAAGTTTATAAAGTCTTGATATGACTTATAATAAATTTTATAATAATGATATGAAAATTTGATCATACTTTTATTAAAAAGTGGATGTGACAATTATATATATCATGAAGACAATGAAAATTATTTCATTACGTGTCTTTTGTACGATATTTTTATCGTTGAAAATTACGATAAAAATGGTTAAATCCATAAAGGATATGAATTGCACTAAACGAAATATCACGTTGTTATCAAATGATATATTGATATTATTAAATGAAAGACTTTACGTCTTAAAGTGAATATGTTTACACTTAGAAGTGCAATCTACGTATGGAAATCTTTTAATAAACTTATGATGGATAGATTAAACGTTATAATCTATATTTTTGACTTATGTCGAAAAATAAAATATTTTTATGTAAAATATATAATCGTTTACATGAAGGCAGAATAGTTCAAAGACATTTTGTCTACTAGTTAGCCAAGTAAACAATATTTTCATAAAAAAATAAAATGTTTAAATGGTAAGCATGTACGAATGACTATGCTTCTTATTAGAAGATATTCCAAGATTATCAGAAATTTCTAATTATTGTAATAATAATTTGAAATTAGATAAACTTAGAGTCAATGACAAGTCTAGACATACACGTCTTAGACATAATGTCATTAGACTATACTCTCTAATGGAGTTATCAAATTTGACTATGTAAGTCAAATATAACATTGTGGATCCACTAATCAAATTATTGAATAGAGAGATAGTTTGAAGTCTTATGAGACATCAGCCTACTATAAGTTGGTATGAAGGAAAACCCAACCCATGCAGACTGGAGATCCCAAGAACTAGGTTCAATGGGACAACCTAATTGTACTAACTTGGAAAGTTATTGTTGAGGATTAATCCTATAACGAAACAATATATATTTTGATGAGGATAAGCATATCGCTTTTAATGATTCTTTGTGAGAAAAGAGATCACCTATGTGAGGGAGAAGTGGGGCCGCTTCGAAAGAATTGCACGGCTCAATTCTAGACCCTCTCACAGAACCAGGCACGTGTTCCATGGCCAAAATGGACACAACCATGAGAGCTTGACATGTATCAGGGAGAATTTTATGTGAAAGTGTGTAATCGTTTACACAAATGGCAGAATAGTTCAAGGACATCGAGTCTACTAATCGGCTAGTAAAGTTATATACTTTCATAAGGGAAGGTTCAAAGAGTTACACCTACCTATCCTATGTAGAATTCAACTGTTGAACCTTTCACCGGGTTAATCTTTCAATTTCCATTAATGTGGGGGATTGTTGGAATTTTAAACTAATTCATAAATTCCATTAATGAATGGAAATGAGAATCTGGGTAAATAAAATCAAATGAAATTCAAACGTGAATTAAAGTGAAATTTGATCCAAATAATTAAATTATTTTGTTAATGATGTAATTAACATTTAATGGCTTGAAAAACAATTATCAAATTAAATATGTTTAATTTTGTTAATTGTCATTGTAACCTTCATGATATTATTGCTATCAATTTATTAGCAAGAAAATCATGTAACGTGTATTTTCTATTGAAGAGAAAATACAAAGGGCAATGAAGAGGCAATCAAGGTCAGTCGTTGGATCAAAGATTAATGGTTGATTTTATTTTTATGAAAGTTTAACTTTTCAACAATATAAAATCCCTCATCTTTAATCTCAAATTTTACATTATCTTATATTTTTCTCACACCAGAATTCCAAAAGTCTTCTTCTTGTTTTGTGAGTGTTCTTTGAGTTATTTGTTCAATTTTTCCGTTGAAACCCGGTGATAGTTCAGGTACTTTATCAAGCTCGTTGTGTAGTGATTTCGGTGCTGAATCATTACTAAATTCGTTGTACCCTGGGAGACAGCCATCTGTGATAAGCTCTAGCACATGGGGAGACGGTGGAACTGTTTTAAGGGAAATGTGCTAAGCACATGCCTCGAATCAATAATTTATTCGGTGATATTGTTTTTCATATATTTTATTTATTTCATCTATTTGTAACATAATTTATATATATATTTCTGTTATTTTTCAAGACAAGATTTATAACAAAGGGATATGTGTTGTAAAATTTGACAAAGTAAATATGCAATACCCATAATTTTGTGAATGTGTTATGATAAACAAAATTCTAAACATTAACAAGTAACTTCAACATGGGAGACAACCCCTCGTGATCAAGGGGGGAGCTACATATAGGGTTAAGGTGGGATATAGCTTAGTGTAAATTTCTTGTTGAATGAGCTACATGTTTGAATTTATATCTTAAATTTATTTTCACATTTCATATGAGGATGCACAAAATTATGGGATTACAAACTTGCTTTGTCGAGTTTTGCAGCACAAATCATTTGACATTGTAAGTGTCATGGATCTAGTCTTGACTACAAAAACATTGTTTCTCAATTTAAGAAAAGAAATATTTCATTTGTATGCGTGTAACTAGTTCACATGACATTGATATTCGAGATATGAATGTTTCATCCAAAACTACAACATGATTATCATGCTAACAAAAAGATTTATTGACAATTTGTCAATACTATCAATTCAATATTTTTAATTTAGTGATTAATTTTTAACAAGAAGAGTTGAATTCCAAATTTAGTGATAGAAGAATATAACTCTTTATATTTATTTAACTTTCCTTATAAGGATAATTTTAAATCATTTAAAATTGAAGATATTTTCAAGTTGGCTTAAAAGTATTATTTAGTAATTTCAGTGAACAAAAAATGCATTATTTGAGATCTCAACTCTAACATTATAATGTTACTCATCATGAGATTTTTCAAATATGTCTTCCATCGATAAATTTTATCGCAAATTAGTTAAAACAAATTAGTCACAAAATTATAATTTAATTAATAGATTTATTCAACTTGTTTTTACTTTATCAATTTTTATCGCCACTATAAAAATGTCATTTTCAGCTTGAAAAATATCAAAACTATGTACTCTACCAAAAAAAAAAAAAAAAAAAAAAAAAAAAAGGAAAAAACAGTCTCTATGGAAAAAGATGAATAAAGAGTTTTTAATAGATTATGAACTAGAGTTTGTTAAATATACAAATTCTATAACAAATGGATTTTATTTTTATAAAAATAGAAGACTAAAACTTAAATAGTATGTGAAATTTGTCAAATTTTATTATAGTTATTTAATAAATATTTTTTTGTCTTGTTACACCACCTTACCAATAATACTAGGTACAATTTTTAAATATTGTAATTTTGGGTTATTTAAATCGTCGTAATTCATTCATTAATAAATCTCATATGTTAATTTTATTTGTAGTAACCTAGATAATAAAAAATAATTCATGTCTACTAAAAATTCGTTCCTAAACAACGTGAGAACGTGTCAGCTCTTTAATCCAACAAACCTAATCTTTCATTACAAAAATAAAGTAGTAATTTAACAATTTGTTCGTCATATAGTAATCCCATTAAGACTTTAGACCACCGCCAAATAAATAGTGACTAATTCCGCCCGCCAATAAGAAAAGTCAACTAAACTAATTTTCCCACTTTCTCTCCCCCTCTCTTCGAAAATGGTCACATATTTGACATTTCCGGCACATCATTATAAATATGATTATTTCTTGCCTTATTTTCATACAAACAAATATAAAAACCATTTACTCTGTTTCCCCCAAAAGAGTAACTATAATGATGCATAAATATCTTCTCTTAGTTGTAATCGCCGGAATTATCGCTCCGGCATTGATCCGGGCTCAGAACTGCGGTTGTTCAGCCGACTTGTGCTGCAGCCGCTGGGGATTTTGTGGAACCGGAGACGACTATTGCGGAACAGGGTGCCAAGAAGGTCCCTGTTTCGGGCCGCCACCAAGTAACAATGTTTCAGTTGCTGCTGTGGTGACGGATTCGTTCTTTAACGGGATTATAGGACAGGCCGACGCCAGTTGTGTCGGAAAAAACTTCTATTCGCGATCGGCGTTTCTTAATGCTATTGGGTCGTACACGCAGTTCGGAAACGTCGGTTCTGTTGACGATTCTTTACGTGAGATCGCAGCGTTCTTTGCTCATGTCACTCATGAAACAGGACGTAAGATTTAATTTTGCCTATTTTAGAAAATTTGTTAAAATTGTTTTATAGAGATTTGCTGATTTTCAATGACCAAATTTTGTTTGTCACATTAAAATTCAATTTATTATTATGATACAATTACATTTTTATACAAACAAAAAAATATATTTTGGATTTGTTTGATCTGGTTTTTCTAAAACAAAATTGAAATGAAAAAAAATGGTTTACTCAAGTCAGATAACCAAATTGTTTTTTTATTCTATAAAATGTCACTACATAGACAACTATATATTTTTGCATGTGTGTTAAATGATGATAGTACAAAAAATATTGTAAATAAAATAAAAATCATTGATCAATATTTAATATTTGGCATTTAGCATTTTAAAATATTATTATAAAAGAGAAGGGAGTTTGTTAATTATTTGTTTTAAAAGAATGTGGAATCTTGTGATCTCTCTCAATTTGTTTATATTAAGTCAACAATCTAAAGTTTTAAATTTAGTTCAAAATGAGGGTCATTGTTGATAATCTGTGAAATAAACTTTAATTTTAAATAATAATATAATAAATTATAAATTTTTGGTTGAGAGATTGATATAATAATAATTATTATTTTTAAGTTTGTTATATTGATGATGTGAAATGAGTTGAATTGATGAAAAAATACAGGTTAGGAAAAAAACCTAAGAAAATCAATCTTCTTCAAGTTCACATTTTAATATTAATCACCCAAATTGATTTTATTTTTGACAAACTAATGCCATCCGAATTCAATATTGTATGATTGTTTCTAATTTAATAATACTATCAAATAACGATTCTCTAAATGTCATTTTTTATATGATGAATTCTGAAAGAAAATGCTTATACTCATTTATAAAATGACAGATTTTTGCTACACCGAAGAAATAGATGGCCCTTCAAAGGACTATTGTGACGAGAACAACACTCAATATCCATGTGCAACCGGAAAGGGCTACTACGGAAGAGGCCCGATTCAACTATCTTGGAATTTCAACTACGGTCCAGCTGGTAACAGTATCGGCTTTGATGGTCTTGGAAATCCCGATATAGTTGCCTCTGATGTGGTTATCTCCTTCAAAACTGCCCTTTGGTATTGGATGAATAATGTTCACTCACTCATCATCTCTGGCCAAGGTTTCGGTTCGACAATTAGAGCTATCAATGGGGCTCTCGAGTGTGATGGAGGGAATAGTGCTACGGTTAATGCTCGTATTGGGTATTATCTTGACTATTGTAACAAACTTAATGTTCAGCCCGGCGATAACCTTTCTTGCTAGATAAGGAAGCTACGTTTAAATTGTAATATGGTAAATTTTACAGATATATTCATTATTTTACAATAACTAACCCATATATATTTTGGGTTAATGAGAATTCATATATAGGTTTACATGAGTTCAATATATAAGTCTATCTCTTTCTCAATCTCATTTTAATATATTATACTACTACATGTTTAAATTTTAATGCTATTGAGAATAGTCTATATAAGCAACAATGTTAAGTTGTCATAACAAGTCCTATGTTATATAACTAATTAGATATGGATACATAAATAAAATGGTTATAAATGATAAAAAAAAATACAATGAGTTGACCAACCTTGTCAAAAGAGCCCGTTCATAAAATCAAAATAAAGAAGAAACTGATGAAATAATTATCCAAATAACTTCTCGGTATGACTTTTAGAATATACTAAAATTAATTATTAAATTTAAATAATTTGTTATACTAAAAAATAATATAATAATTTGTTACATAGGGAGTTCCGGAGGCTGAGGTTGGGTGAGTTAGAAAGCTACCATCCGAGGTTTTTTTTCCATGTTATTCACGCCAATTGGTGTACCCTAGCCTTAGTTCTTCACGGTTAAAAATCTATAATGTTTGTCGCGTCAATTGTCTTGCGGGATGTCTACCAGTCGATAACCGGTGAATGACGGGCGAGCTCACCCCATATGGTGCATCTTAACTCCAACCGGTTAGAATTTAAATGGACATTTATATATTTAAATGGATATATATATATATATATATGATCATTGATTATAATAAGTCAATTTTATGTGATCTAAGGATGTTTGGGATTTGACTTAAAGACGTTATTGTTATGAATGTTAAATTGTGGATACCTTGCGGTATTTCTAATTTGATGAGGGACCAAATTAGAAATTAGCGTAATGAGGCAGTTATGAAGGTTATGGTCCACAAAGGTAGAAGAAATTATAAAAGGGAGGATGGTTGATAAAAAATAAGAAGGAACTTATTTTTATCACACGCTCTCTCTCTATGAATCCCCATCATCGGAGCAATAAGGCTAAAGGATTTCTGCCCTTTTGAAAGACCATCTCATCTAATCATGTCTAAGGATCCAGATATATATATTCCGCTTTTGTCTTTCATATCTCAGGAACAAGAATGAAGATCTAGGGTATTATAGTTTATGATTTAAGTTTACTATGGAATTATTTTAATTAATTCCAACACATCAATCACTAGTTGAAGATTCAATGCTCTAAACCTGACATAACTGAGTTGCAGGCTTTCAATTGGTCGAGGCATTATGCATGTCAAGTTGGATCTGTTTGTGCATGTAGGAGACTCTCGTACCTTTAATTAGGTAGGTCATGGGTGCTATATGGAGCATTGTCGTTGGACTTCCCTTTAGTTGAACACATGCTAAACAACAAAATTTATCATTGGTATCAACAATATAAATTAATCACAAGAGTTAATTTTATCTCAAACAAAGCATAACCTGCAGTTACTTTACTTGGGTATATATGAAAGGTCACATTGATTGATTAATGTAATGTATATTTATTAATCATGTATGTAACTTCAAGTACTCATCAAGGAAAACAACCAAAAGTTATTTACGGCTAAAACATATATTCTATCTATCTTTTATTTCTTTCTTGGTATCAAAGCATCTCTTGGATTACTCCATTTTTTCGATCATATGGCTGATTCAAACAAAAATCAGTTGTTTCCTAACTTTCTTCAATCGATCTCTGTTAAGCTTAATCAAAACAACTTTGTAATTTGGAAAAGTCAAGTTATACCGGTTCTTAAAGGCAACCGTCTTTTCCGATTTGTTACTGAATCCCACCCAGCCCCTGTGCAACGATTACTTCTATACAGGATGATGAAGCTGTTGTTGACGATGACGAAGAAAAACTCACCGTCGTCGTAAATTCTAAGTTTGATGCATGGGAGGAGAAAGATCAGTGAATCATAAGTTGTCTCCTCTCTACCTTATCAGATTCCATTCTTGCTCAAGTTGTTCGCGACGCATGTGAGACCTCTTCGTGTCTTTGGGATACACTTAAAAGAATGTTTGCAACACAATCTAGAGCTCGTTTGGTTCAGTTGCGACTACAACTCTAGACTCAAAAGAAAGGTAATAAATTAATGAATGAATATCTTCAATCTATAAAATATATAGCATATTCGCTTGCAGTAATTGGTGAGAGAGTTCCTGAACTCGATTTGTTCACTCATACCTTGAGTGGCCTTGAACCAGAATATGAAGCCTTAGTGGTTTCTATAACCACCCGTTTCGAACCGGTGAGTGTCAAGGAACTCATTGGACTTCTGCTCAACCATGAACAACGGCTAGAACTAGAACATTCTGTTGCCAACAGTGTCTCAACCAATCTTGCTTTCGGACGATATAGAGGAGGTGGAAGAAACTCTCTCAGGAATCCATCGCCGGGAGGAAGGGGATCAAATTCAAGACCCTCTGAATATTATATGGCTTAAAATTCTTATTCCAATGGACCTGAGTCCGAGTCTGGTGGATGCTGGATCGGGACACCTTTATTTAGGTCTAACAATAACATAAATAATAATTCGAGTCGAGCTGGATCGAATTATTGGACCAATAATTTTCAATTTGGAAACAATTTATTTTCTCGTGACGGGAACCGCCATAAAAATAATAATGGTGGCAATCAATGTTCAAAATGTACCAATTGTGATCGAATTGGACATACATCGGATAATTGTCACTCTCACCAACAATGTCAACTTTGTAATGGTATTGGACATCTTGTCAATACTTGTCGGCGTAAGTTTAATAATAACTTTCAACCTTCGGCTCCACTTGCATCTATGATGGCCAGCCCATCAGTGATCTCAAATCCTTCTTAGTATTTAGACTCGGGTGCTACTGATCATATTACGGCTAACTTAGAGAAATATCAATGGTGGCAATCAATGTTCAAAATGTAATGGTGGCAATCAATGTTCAAAATGTAATGGTGGCAATCAATGTTCAAAAATAATAATGGTGGCAATCAATGTTCAAAATGTACCAATTGTGATCGAATTGGACATACATCGGATGATTGTCACTCTCACCAACAATGTCAACTTTGTAATGGTATTGGACATCTTGTCAATACTTGTCGGCGTAGGTTTAATCATAACTTTCAACCTTCGGCTCCACTTGCAGCTATGATGGCCAGCCCATCAGTGATCTCAGATCCTTCTTAGTATCTAGACTCGGGTGCTACTGATCATATTACGGCTAACTTAGAGAAATATCCACACTCACTCGGCATATCAAGGTACTGAACGAATTTCATCTAGTAACGGTAGCCCTCTATCCATATCTCACATTGGCAATTCTATTATTAATATTGGAAATCAAACTCTACATTTATGAAATATTTTGCATGTTCCACAAATTGTCAAGAATTTGATGAGTGTTGCTCGATTTACCGCTTATAATAATGTATTCTTTTAATTTCATCCTTCCTACTATTTGGTAAAGGATCTCTCTACGAAGATGGAAGTTCTTTGAGACAGACTTAAAGATGGGTTATACTATATTTCTCCATCAACAATCCTAAACATGCTCTTACCGCCTCTCAAGCTTCAGCATCTACATGGCATCATCATTTTGGACACCCTTGTGCTGCCACCACATCTAATGTTATTTCTCATTTTCATTTACCTATGTTAGAAAATAAGAACTTTAATGTTTTTGAAGCACGCAAGATTGGAAAAGCTCACAAATTACCATTTCCAATTTCTGTATCAAAAAGTTTTGCTCCACTTGATTTAATTCATTCTGATGTTTGGGGACTGGCTCCCGTTTTCTCTACATATGGTTTTCGTTATATGGTCATTTTTGTTGATCATTATACTCGGTATACGTGGTTATACACACTTCAAAAGAAATCGGATGTGGTATCTACATTTGTGAAATTTAAGGCACTTGTTGAAAACCAATTAAACTAGAGTATAAAAATGCTCCAGACTGATTGGGGTGGAGAATATTGTAATCTTGGGTCATTGACAGAACTTCATGGTATACAATACCGACTTTCGTGTCCATATACGAGCGAACTAAATGGAGTTGCTGAAAGAAAATTACGGCATATCATTGAGATTAGTCTCACCTTAATGGCACATGCATCGGTACTTCCTCAATATTGGGATGATGCGTCTCTCACTGCAACATATGTTATCAATCGACAACCATCACCTTCTCTAGATCATCTCTCTCCATATGAAATATTATTTCGGTGTGTGCCTGACTATATTTCTTTAAAGACTTTTGGGTGTGCCTGTTACCCTCTCATAAGACCCTGTAACCAACATAAGATGGATTTTCGGTCCATCCGATGTACTTTTCTTGGGTATAACTCGGTTCACAAAGGTTATAAATGTGTTGGATGAAATTATTTTTACTAACAGTATTTTGATGATGAACTTGTGTAAAACTTAAATAAGAATAAAACTAAGTCATCAAACTATTTTTGTGTAGGAGCATCAAAATATACTAAGCTAGACTTAGCTTGAAATAGGCTTATTAGACGTGTTGGCTGTTAGACGCGCTACTAGTTAGACGTGCAGTCTAACAGATACGTAGTTAGACGTGCAGTTTAACAGATACGTAGTTAGACGTGCAGTTTAACAGATACGTAGTTAGACGTATAGTCTAACAAATACGTAGTTAGACATGCAGTCTAACATATACGTAGTTAGACGAGCAGTCTAACAGATACGTAGTTAGACGTGCAGTCTAACAGATACGTAGTTAGACGTGTAGTCTAACAGATACATGCAGTCTAACAGATACGTAGTTAGACGTGTAGTCTAACAGATACGTAGTTAGACGTGCAATCTAACTGTTACGTAGTTAGACGTGCAGTCTAATAGATACATGTAGTCTAATAGATACGTAATTAGACGTGCAGTCTAACAGATACATAGTTAGACGTGTAGTCTAACAGATACGTAGTTAGACGTACAGTCTAAAAGATACGTAGTTAGACGTGCAGTCTACCAGATACGTAGTAGACATGTAGTCTAACAGATATATGAAGTCTAACAGATACGTAGTTAGACGTACAGTCTAACAGATACGTAGTTAGACGTGTAGTCTAATAGATACGTAGTTAGACGTGCAGTCTAATAGATACGTAGTTAGACGTGTAGTCTAATGGATATGTAGTTAGACGTGGAGTCTAACGGATACGTAGTTAGACGTGCAGTCTAACGGATACGTAGTTAGACGTGTAGTCTAATAGATACGTAGTTAGACGTGCAGATTAACGGATACGTAGTTAGACGTGTAGTCTAATTGATATGTAGTTAGACGTGCAGTCTAACGGATACGTAGTTAGACGTACAGTGTAACGGATACGTAGTTAGACGTGCAGTCTAATAGATACGTAGTTAGACGTGCAGTCTAACAGATATGTAGTTAGACGGGCAGACTAACAGATACGTAGTAAGACGTGCAGTCTAACAGATACATAGTTAGATGCATAGTCTAACGGATACGTAGTTAGACGTGCAGTCTAACAGATACGTAGTTATACGTGCAGTCTAACGGATACGTAGTTAGACGTGCAGTCTAACGGATACGTAGTTAGACGTGCATTCTAACGGATACGTAGTTAGACGTGCAGTCTAACAAATACGTAGTTAGACGTGTAGTCTAATAGATACGTAGTTAGACGTGCAGTCTAATAGATACATAGTTAGACGTGCAGTCTAATAGATACATGCAGTTTAACAGATACGTAATTAGACGTGCAGTCTAACAGATACATAGTTAGACGTGTAGTCTAACAGATACGTAGTTAGACGTACAGTCTAAAAGATACGTAGTTAGACGTGCAATCTAACAGATACGTAGTAGACATGTAGTCTAACAGATACGTAGTTAGACGTGCAGTCTCACAGATACATAGTTAGACGTGCAGTCTAACAGATACGTAGTTAGACGTGCAGTCTAACTGATACGTAGTTAGACGTGTAGTCTAACGGATACGTAGTTAGACGTGCAGTCTAACGGATACGTAGTTAGACGTGCAGTCTAATAGATACGTAGTTAGACGTGCAGTCTAACAGATACGTAGTTAGACGGACAGACTAACGGATGCGTAGTTAGACGTGTAGTCTAACAGATACATACTTAGACGCATAGTCTAACGGATACGTAGTTAGACGTGCAGTCTAACGGATACGTAGTTAGACATGCAGTCTAACGGATACGTAGTTAGACGTGCAGTCTAACAGATACGTAGTTAGACATGCAGTCTAACAAATACGTAGTTAGACATGTAGTCTAATAGATACGTAGTTAGACGTGCAGTCTAACAGATACGTAGTTAGACGTGGAGTCTAACAGACACGTAGTTAGACGTGGAGTCTAACAGACACATAGTTAGACGTGTAGTCTAACAGATACGTAGTTAGACGTGTAGTCTAACAGGTACGTAGTTAGACGTGCTATCTAATTGATAATGCAATATAATGGATACGTAGTTAGACGTGTAGTCTAACATATACGTAGTTAGACGTGCAGTCTAACGGATACATAGTTAGAGGTGCAGTCTAACGGATACGTAGTTAGACGTGCAGTTTAACGGATACGTAGTTAGACGTGCAGTCTAACAGATACGTAGTTAGACGTGCAGTCTAACGGATACGTAGTTAGACGTGCAGTCTAATAGATACGTAGTTAGACGTGCAGTCTAACAGATACGTAGTTAGACGGGCAGACTAACGGATACGTAGTTAGACGTGCAGTCTAACAGATACATAGTTAGACGCATAGTCTAACGGATACGTAGCTAGACGTGCAGTCTAACGGATACGTAGTTAGACGTGCAGTCGAACGGATACGTAGTTAGACGTGCAGTCTAACGGATACGTAGTTAGACGTGCAGTCTAACAGATACGTAGTTAGACATACAATCTAACAAATACGTAGTTAGACATGTAGTCTAATAGATACGTAGTTAGACGTGCAGTCTAACAGATACGTAGTTAGACGTGGAGTCTAACAGATACGTAGTTAGACGTGGAGTCTAACAGACACGTAGTTAGACGTGTAGTCTAACAGATACGTAGTTAGACGTGCAGTCTAACAGGTACGTAGTTAGACGTGCTATATAATTGATACATGCAATATAACGGATACGTAGTTAGACGTGCAGTCTAACAGATACGTAGTTAGACGTGCAGTCTAACGGATACGTAGTTAGACGTGCAGTCTAACGAATACGTAGTTAGTCGTGCAGTTTAACGGATACGTAGTTAGACGTGCAGTCTAACGGATACGTAGTTAGACGTGCAATCTAACTGATACGTAGTTAGACGTGTAGTCTAACAGTTGAAAATTAGATGTAGGGCGTCCAACTCCTTCAGACTAGTCTGAAGTGACCCGTAGTTAGACTTGCCGTCTAACTCTATTAGACTTGGTGGTCTAATAGATCTCGCTATTAGACGTGGGCGTCTAACTTCCTTAGACTTGGCAGTCTATTGAAGCATGTCTAATGCCTCACTTCAGCAGTTTCTTGTAGTCAGCATTCGTCTACCCACGATCAACTAGTTTTACGCTACTCCTGCTCCACTAATCCGTGCAGAACAGTACCACAGTCAGTTGCATCCAATGAATGAATGCCACGTAAGTAAATATTCTTCCCACTACTTGTTCCTTGTAGGACAATCCTAAAAGAATAACCGTCGCACTACAAGATTGGTATGGCCACAATCTTTTTGCACAGAGTCTATTGTACTCGTTGACTATAAAGGCTTTCCAATGGGTGCTTCTCACGTTTCAATATAGAAGATTCGACCGTTGGTACACGTCTTCTATTTAAAGATTTTCAAGGACAACGGACGAGCTGCTGGACTTACACACTATCTTATGAATTGCTTATTTGCTTACTAATTTTGTACATCAAGAGAGAGATAGAATCAAAACATTGTCTAGCTAAGTGATATTCTTAAACATAATGTAAGTTGAACAGAGTCTATTTTGTTCAACAGTTAGCTAGAACTGAAATTGTATTTGATTCAAAGAATAGTATAGTGAATCCTTCTGGTGGTTGGAAGAAGGGGTGACCATAGGAGAGTTTTCTCCGAACATCCATAAACAATGTACTGTGTCTTTTACATTCTGTCCTCTTCTATTTCATTGGTTCTTAGCTTCAAACCTGAGCAAACGTTTCCGCACTGCAATCGCTTCAAGAGTTTGCAAGGGTTTGTGAAGAATAGAAAGTGATATAAATCCCTAATAGGATTTCTATCAAATTATTTTTGCAAGAAGCGGTCATCAATAGTTAGACCCCCATCTCTATTGGTGCTACCGATCCTATCAATTGGTATTAGAGCCCTGTTTTCTATTCTCAAGTATCAAAGAACCTGATTCATGTCTATCATCAATGAGATTCCTCTACTTTCAAAAGAAAACTACGACTATTGGATGATGAGAATGCAAACTCACTTGGCTGCTCTTGATTGCGATATGTGGAGCGTAATTATGAACGGTCCCATAAAGATTGCAAAGCCAAGATGTAAGTGGACAACGGAAGATAAGATGACAAACAACTTGGATAACATTGCCAAAGATATCCTATATCAATCAATCAACATGAATATATTCTGCGAGATCAAATCCTGCTCCTCTGCTAAAGATATTTGGGAGAAGTTGATTCAAATTTATGGCCGTAATGATCAAACTAAGAAGAACCAGAAAGATCATAAAGTTTTCATGTGTGCTGAAAATAAGTCCAAATGGGTCGATAGCGATTCAAAGGATTCACCTATTGAAAAGGATACAAAAGTCGTTACATGCTTGATGGCAGATGATCAATCCAAGGTAAATGATCTTTTCCCACAAGAATTTACCAACGAAGAGTTAACTACTGCACTCAATGACATGTCCATTGAGTATAAGAAGTTATCAGATTCTTTTTATGAAATGAAAGCAAAATATGAGACAAATATTCTATCTTCATCTCAAGTATCTGAATCAAACTTTTCTGAAATCAAAATGGTTGAGATCTCATCTGAGAATGAGATGCTCAAAGAACATATTAACGCTCTCTCTTCAGAAAACAAAAGGTTAAAGTACATTATTAGTGCTTGGACAAGGTCTAGAGAAACTATCAAATATTAGATTAGTCTGTTGAAACCTGCTGAATCCAAATCCGGTTTAGGATTTGATAACAATGATCCAAACAAGTCCAAGAGAGAGCCTAAGTTAACTCAGCAACTGACAAGCCTAAGTTAATAAGTTTTGTCAAAGAGAGCCTAACTGACACTGAAACTAATCCAATACATTAAGAGTTAGCTTTGAAGGATTAAATAAATTATGTTCCGCCAACTGTTAGCTGGCTGAAAATTAAGTTAGATGGAGCCAGCAAGTCTGGCAATCTAAAACCTAACTCAAAGTCAAAGAGCTTAAAAAAATATCATCTTCAAAAGCTAAGGGATCAGTGGCTAGCAGAAAGAAGTTTGTTAAGTCAAAAACATACGCATTAATCACAAAACAAAATGGGAAATCTATTAAAATAACTCAAATATGGATTTCTAAGGGACTGATTGACCGAGGACCCAAGTGAATGTGGATACCAAATGATTGTAAATATTGTTCTGTGTAGGTACATATGAGTGATTGTTTGGAGTACTCGGTTTGGTATTTGGACAACGGTTGTTCAAGACACATGATAGGAAACAGACAACTTCTAACAGATATAGCAGATTGCTCAGGTCCTAAGATAACCTTTCTTGACAACAAGAAGGGTTAGATTATCCATGGTAATCTAACCATTAATGATGTCTTACTTGTTGACAATCTGTGTTATAACTTGATTAGCATTAGTCAACTATGTGATAATGGTTTGTCAGTTGATTTTCAAACACATGCATACCTAGTTAAGGATCAACAGGGTAATTCTTTGCTAACTGGAAGTAGAGTAGGGAATTCTTATAAAATGAACTGGCAAAATAAGACTCCTGACCCTATGTGCATGATTGCCATAAATGACCAGAAATGGTTATGGCATAAAATATTAAACCATCTGAACTTCAAAACCATCAACAACATCTGCTCACATAATTTAGTGTTTGATTTACCTAAACTACAGTTTTCTAAGGACAAGGTTTGTGTTGCTTGCCAGTTAGGCAAACAGGGCAGATCATCGTTCAAAAGTAAAGAGAAATCTCAATCTAGCCATTTCTTAGAACTTTTACACATGAATCTGTTTGGTCCAATTCCTGTAAAGAGTTTAGGAGGAATGAGATTTACACTAATTGTCATTGATGATTTTTCACGTTTTACATGGGTAGAATTTTTGCAATCAAATGATAAAACTGCTGAAAATTTGATTAAGATCTTTAGAAAAATTCAGAACTAGAAATTTTTAAGTATTGCGTGCATTAAAAGTGATCAGGGAACATAGATCACAATTAGACGCCTAGCCTCTTATCTCGAGGAGTCTGGTATTATGCACGAGTTGTCTAGTTCCAGAACTCCACATTAGAATGGTATTGCTGAGAGGAGAGTGAGGACACTGAAGGAAGCAGCGAGATCTATGCTTGCTGAATCAGATGTTCCTCATAGATTTCTGAGCAGAAGCCATAAACACAGCTTGCTACACACAAAATCAGTCAATAATCAATAAACATTTTAATAAAACACCCTATGAACTATTTTACGGAAGAATTCCAACAGTGTATGGATTTCCCATTTTGCGTAGTAATTAATGCATAGGATTTTGACATAGCAGACGCCTTCATGATAGCCACTGATCCCTTAGTCTTTGAAGATGATTTTCTTTTAGAAATTCTTGACTTCTTGCCAAGTTTTAGATTACCAGACTTGCTAGTTGCTTCTAACTTATTTTTCAGCCACCTAACAGTCGGGGGAACAAAGTTATTTCATTCTTCAAAGCTACTTCTTCATGAACTGGATCAGATTCACTGTCAGTTAAATTCCCTTTGACAAAGTTTATAGGCTTAAACTTGTCATTTGCTGGGTTTGACTCTTTCCAAGACTGGTTTGGGTCATTTCCATCAAATCCTAAACCGGATCTAGATCCAGCAGGTTTCAACAGACTAATCTGATGTTTGACAGGTTCTCCAGACCTTGTCCAAGCACTTACAACATAGTTTAACCTTTTGTTTTCAGCAGAAAAGTTTGAACCTGTTCTTTGAGCATCTCATTCTCAGATGAGATTTCTACTACTTTCTTTTCAAAAACATTTATTTCAGAAGTTTTATGTGAAAAAGAAATATTGGCTTCATATTTTACTTTCATTTCATAAAAGGAATCTGATAACTTCTTGTACTCAATGGCCATTTCATTGAGTGCAGTAGTTAACTCTTTGTTGGTAAATTCTGGTGTAGAAATATCATTTACCTTGGATTGATCGTCTTCCATCAAGCATGTTGCAGTTTCAGTCTCTTTTTCAGCAAGAGAATCCTCTAAATTGCTGTCGGCCCATTTGGATTTATTTTCAACACACATGAAAACTTTCTAGTTCTTCTGATTCTTCTTGGCTTGAACATTTCGACCATAGATCTAAGTCATCTTTTCCCATATTTCTTTCGCAGAGTAACAAGACTTGATCTCGTAAAATATGTTCAGGTTGATCGATTGATATAGAATATTTTTGGCCACATTGTCCAGATTTTTGATCATCTTATCTTCAGTAGTCCACTCACATCTTGGCTTCAAAATTTTTATGAGACCATCGGTAATGACGCTCCACATATCACAATCAAGAGAAGCCAAGTGAGCTTGCATTCTCATCATCCAATATTCACAATTGTCCCTTGACAGAATATGGATCTCGTTGATGATAGACATGATTCATTGTTCTTGATGCTTGAGAATAGAAACAGAGCTCTGATACCAATTGATAGGATCGGCGTAATCAATGTAGACGGGGGTCTGGAAATTGATGACGGGTTTGGGAAAATGGTTTGATAGAAATCCTGTGAAGGATTTAAATCACTTTCTATTCTTCACAAACCCTTGCAAACTCTTGAACAATTCAAGTGCGGAAACGTTTTCTCAAGTTTGAAGCTAAGAAACAAGAATGAGAAGATGCCAGAATATAAATAACACAGCAGTTTGTTTATGGATGTTCGGAGCAAACTCTCCTACGTCACCCCTTCTTCCAACCACCGGAAGGATTCACTATAAGTTTCTTAGAATCAAATACAGTCTCACGATTAGCTCACTGTTGAACAGAACAGACTTTGTTCAACTTACAATGTGATGAAGAATATCTCTCAGCTAAAACAATGCTTTGATTCAAAGTCTCTCTTGTTAAACACAGAGTAAAGCAAGAAAGTAGTTCTAAAGATTGTAAATTCAGTAGATCTCTTGTATGTGTATTTCTCAGTATTTAGCAATTGTTTCCGGCAGTTCTTCCGTTGTCCTTGAAGATCTTTAAATAGGGAGCAAGTACCAACGGTCGAATCTTCCATAATGACACGTGGAGAGCTTCCATTGGAACACCTCCATAGTACACAGCAGACTCTGAGCACCAGGATCGTAGTCGTACCAATCTGGTAGTGCGCCAAATATTCTTCTAGGATATTCCTGCAAAAACAAGTAGTGGGAAGAATATTTTCTTAAGTGGCATTAATCAATTGGTTGCAACTGGCTGTCGTACTGATCTTCACTGGAAAGTGGAGTAGGAGTAGCATACAGCTAGTTGATCGTGGGTAGACGTGTGCCAGCTTCAAGCAACTGCTTAAGTATGGCATTAGACGTATTTCACTTAGACGACCTCGTCTAATGAAATTAGACGCCCACGTCTAATAGCAGGATCCATTAGACTATCTGGTCTAATGGGATTAGACGACATGTCTAATTATGGTTCCCTTCAGACTAATCTGAAGGAGTTAGACTGCACGTCTAACTCTAATACGTTATATTGCACGTCTAACTACGCATCCGTTAGACTGCACGTCTAACTATGTATCTGTTAGACTGCACGTCTAACTACGTATCCCTTCAGACTAATCTGAAGGAGTTAGACTGCACGTCTAACTCTCATACGTTAGACTGCACGTCTAACTACGCATCCCTTCAGACTAATCTGAAGGAGTTAGACTGCACGTCTAACTCTCATACGTTAGACTACACGTCTAACTATGCATCCCTTCAGACTAATCTATCAGAGTTAGACTACACGTCTAACTACGTATACGTTAGATTGCTCGTCTAACTACGTATATGTTAGACTACACATCTAACTACGTATATGTTAAACCGCACGTCTAACTACGTATCTGTTAGACTGCACGTCTAACTACATATCTATTAGATTGCACGTCTAACTACGTATTTGTTAGACTCACATCTAACTACGTATCTGTTAGACTGCATGTCTAACTGCGTATCTGTTAGACTGTACGTCTAACTGCGTATCTATTAGACTGCACGTCTAACTATGTATCCGTTAGACTGCACGTCTAACTATGTATCCGTTAGACTGCACGTCTAACTATGTATCCGTTAGACTGCACGTCTAACTACGTATCTGTTAGACTACACGTCTAACTACGTATCTGTTAGACTGCACGTCTAACTACGTATCTGTTAGACTGCACGTCTAACTACGTATCCGTTAGACTACACGTCTAACTATGTATCTGTTAGACTGCACGTCTAACTACGTATCTATTAGACTGCACGTCTAACTACGTATCAGTTAGACTGCATGTATAACTACGTATCTTTTAGACTGCACGTCTAACTCAATGCATCTAATGGTCAATCAGTCTAATGAACCTCATTTAGACTTATTCTAATATAACCTGTTTTCGATACACTTGTACTAAAAACGAATAGACGGCTTAAATTAAGTTTTATACACACTCATCATCAAAATTCCAATAGTCAAAATACTTTGACACTAAGTCAAAATAATTTGACCCAACAGTATTTCAGAACGTATTCATCAGGTTTGTGTCGACATTCTAAATGAAGAAGATCACTTTAAGGATGGATCAAAGGCACCCTCTTCTCCTCCCAAAATAAAGAACTAGAGTGTTATATACAAAAACATTTGCATGTGCGTCCCATTCGCATTGCCCCGGCTTGTTCCCAAGCCGTATCTTCGGCTGCTCGATCATCTGAAGAAGCTTCTCCTAGAGGAGAAAGATTTTGTAATTCCATGTTGGATGCAATGAATTCTACGCAACGGAATATTCTGGACTTGTCATCCAGATTGGCTAATTTTGATAAGGGGTCTACTTCAAATATAGAAGATCTGTCTTCCATTCTTGCTACCCAAAGAGAAACGGAGAAAACCCTGAAGCGGAATACATATGAAGTAAACATCTTGAATTATCAATACAAAAAGTTTGAAAAGAACTTCTTTAATCGTCAATCGGAGCATCATGCTGAAACTAAAACTTTCACCTTAGAGCTTTACCAAGACATTACATCAGCGATGGAACACATTCGGGCTCAAACGATGGAGATGTCAAACGCATTGAATAGAGCGGAGGCTGAGCGACTGGAACAGGCTGACACAGTTATAAGGGAATTTCAAGCTAGAGAAGAAGCTGAAGATGTTGCTGAGAAGGAAAGATCTCTTGTTGATACTGAACCTGATAATGTTAAAAAGGGGGAAGGAAGCACAAGAGGAAGAGGAACTCAATCGAAATCAAAGCGTAAAGTTACTGATGATGCTGAAGATGACGAAGATGGTTGTAGACCAACAAAAAGAGGTTCAGGACGTGGAGGCGATAGAGGTGGTGGCAGTGGAGGCCCAGTCACTCGTTTCCATAACATCTCAAATGAGGAACCGCTTGACGGCGAAGCAGATCTAGTGTTGAAAAGGGAAGGACCCTAAATCTTTCTCCCTATTTCTCATACTTTTGAGCTTATGCTTGAATACTTTGGTAAACTACTTTGATTTCAATTTCGTTTTGATGGGTGTTTATTTTGCTTTATTAAGATTGAATAGTTTTAACATCATCAAAAAGGGGAAAATTGTTGGGAAAAAGTAAAAACAAAGTAAAGAAAAAAGTTAATTAAATAAGAAGTAATTAACTTAGAAATAAACAAAAGCTTTGAAATATTAAACAACGGAATTCTGATGATGTTTAGCTGTGAACAAAACTAAGTTGTCTATTTGGTTTTGTGTAGGTGCATTAGACTATGCTAACTTAGACGTGGTCTAAGCAACCTAATTAGACGAAGTTAGACGTGGTAGTCTAACTCCATTACACTTGGTAGTCTAATGGGATGCGAAGTTAGACGTTGTAGTCTAACTCCATTAGACGTGGTAGTCTAATGGGATGCGAAGTTAGACGTTGTAGTCTAACTCCATTAGACTAGGTCTAATGGGATACGTAGTTAGACATGGTAGTCTAACGGATACATAGTTAGACGAGGATGTCTAACTCCATTAGACTCGGTAGTCTAATGGAATGCATAGTTAGACGAGGACGTCTAACTCTATTAGACCTTGTAGTCTAATGGGATGCGTAGTTAGACGAGGACGTCTAACTCTATTAGACCTTGTAGTCTAATGGGATGCGTAGTTAGACGAGGACGTCTAACTCCATTAGACTTGATAGTCTAATGGAATACGTAGTTAGACGAGGACGTCTAACTCTATTAGACTTGGTCTAATGGGACACGTAGTTAGACGAGGACGTTTAACTCCATTAGACTTGGTCTAATGGGATTCGTAGTTAGATGAGGACGTCTAACTCCATTAGACTTGGTCTAATGGAACATGCAGTTAGACGTGAACATTTAACTCCCTTCGACTTAGTCTAATGGAGTACGTCTAATGCCTTGCTTCAGCAGCCGTTTGAAGTTATCATACGTCTAACCACAATCAACTAGTTGTCTGCTACTCTTGCTATACTCACTTTTGTGCAGTCTAACAAGCCAGCTAATTGTATCCAATGAACGAACGCCACATACGCAAATGTCCTTCCAACGGTTTGTCCAGTACAATACAATATTAGGAGGATATTCGGCGCACTACTAGTTCGGTACGGCCACGATCCATTTACTCAGAGTCTGTAGATTTTTTATATTATGGGAGGCCTTCCAATGGACGCTTGCCACGTGTTCATGAAAAATATTCGACCGTTGTTGTCCTTCTACAACAAATAGATGCTCAAGGACAACGGACGAATCACTAATTACTGACTTGAACATTTTTCTTACTCAAGCTTACTCTTGCACTTACTGATTTCTTATATTCTTCAAGTTCAAGAGGTAAAGAATCAATTATTGTCTAGCTGTGAGAATATTGTAAGTTGAACAGAGGTTGTTCTGTTCAACAGAGAATTAGCTAGCTTAGTAAGCTGTATTTGATTCAAAGTATTTAGTGGATATCCTTCTGGGTGTGGAAGAAGTGGTGACGTAGGAGGATTTTCTCTGAACATCAATAAACAACACCCTATGTTCTTTTCTTTCTGTCATTCATCTTTCATTGGTTCAAAGCTTCAAATTCGACGAACATTTCCGCATTTGAATCCATTTCAAGAGTTCGAAGGATTTGTGAAAAATAGAAATAGATATTAATCCCTCAAAGGATTATTATCGAATCATTTATCATAAGTTGTTATCAATAGTTATTAGAGCCGATACCGTACCGTTTGTGTCGTTAATGTCGATTGCTGATTATGTTGATTGTGCGCACATTTGACAAGCGACATTGAGAAACTAACAACCGTGACCACAATAATCGAACCACGACCTAGATACCATGAAAATCGTGCAAATCTTTCTGTTTGTGTTAATCATGTCATTTGTGTCAATCGTGTTGTTCGTGATGATTGTGTCGTTCGTACCGATCGTGTTTTTGTGATGAGAGAATTTGCTGTCGGAATTTTCACCGTAAAATGTATGATATTACTATTGTTTTGTAATGTTTAGATTTTGATGTTTAAATATTTCTTTCAGGTATAAATGACACCTCCAAAGAGCTTTTAGAAAGGATTTTTGCACTCACAACTCAATTTCCTTAGGAAGTAAAAAAAGAAATACAGGTGACTCTTTATCATATACTCCAATGGAGGATCTACTTAAGGATTACTTGTCCATACCTAAGGATGTGGAAAATCTTGCTGACCCCACACCATTCACTTGAAGGGGAAAATATAGAGAATTCCCACTCTTAGAGAAGGCGAGTAAGAAACAAGAACTTCGAATTGGCTAAATTGGCGGCTAATGGAGAAAAAGTGCAGGTCACATTCAACCTAATTGAAAGAAAGTCATTCTGCAAAAATAGGGGTTAATGAAGTCAGCATTTGGGGGCCACTATTCAAGAGAATAATATTATTTCACATTTTACAATCCATTGGTGCCACCTCACCCTCACCACCTTAGTTCATCTGTGTCAGTCCTTAATAGTAAGTTAATTTTTTAAATATATATTTTTGTTTGAATTTAATCATTTATTTCTTATAAATCGTTTATATTTCAGGATAAATTTGATATAAATGATATTGAGAGTTATCGAAACGACACCTTGAGTCATATGAATACAAGGTGGGAGGTACAAATAAATGCCACCTGAATAAGCATCTAATATGGAAATGTAGATGCAATCAGGGCGAATAAGTCTAATAAATGACCCAATAAGATTGGGAGTGACTACTTGAAAACCATTATTTTACCGATAAATTTTAGGTTTCTTCTTTAAAATTTTATACTTACTATAAATTTTTTAATCTAATTATATATATATTAATTGCATAAACGAAGCTCTAACAACATAAAAAATAAATAAAATTAAAATATGCACATCGGTCTGGTAGCAAAGCATTCACACATTTGTAGTGAGAAATTGTAAAACTTATTTTTAACTTTTTTTCAAATGAATAAAAATTGAATTTTCCAATCTTAGGAAGTGCAAGAAGGATCAACTCCAAGCTATGAAGAATTCTTTTTGGTGACTAGGACCAAAAATGATAAATTTGTTGATCCGCATGTACTAAAGAAAAAGTGGGAAGTATAAAATTTGTTTACTTTACATTTTATCTATTATTTGCATTAATATATTTTGTTGTATGATGAACTAAGACATATCCGAGCTGAATGTCCCGACATTTTTAATGTCGATTTAGTTGAAGGAGTTTTGGCCCTTAAAACAAAGGAAAAATTATTGGGATGAGATTATTTTTAGCTTCCCAAGCTCGAGGGAAAGCACAATCCAAAAAAACAACTTCTTCGGGACAATTTGACATTGCAAAGAAGACTCGATGATTTGGAAGAGAGGATGAAGGAGGAGAGGGTCGAGATAAAAAACAAGTTGAAGGCTGATATGGAAGAGAGGATGAGGCAGGAGAGAGTTGAGATAATATGTCTTATGTTTGGCGATGGAATCAATCTGTTAAGCTTGAAACAATAAATGAGCCTTTCGAGTTCTTTAATTCAAGAAATGGGTTCTAGATAATTGGAACCGAGGGTGGATTCAATACTCAAGCGCAACGGACATAGAGTGAGAAGAGAATTCGAGGTTAAGGAGAGAAAAACCGAAGGCGAGAAGAGAAATACTACTAGAATACACCTAGTAGTCCAAGATAGGGGTCCAAGACCGAGAGAATAACTTAGAATAACAACTTTAACAAACTTCAATTCATACCCCAAAAAGTGGAGTGGGCATCAGCATTTAAAGCGGCTGAATTACACAAGAGTATTCGGTTACCAACTTGTTACAACAACTTTAAAAGAATAACAGAATTCGGTTTGAGAGAAATATAAGAGAAGGGAAAATAACTGAATTATTAAGCAAAAGACATAAACTGGCTCATATGAACACTAGGGCCGAGAAACGGGTGCTGCAAATATTTTAGGATCGGGGCTTATGTGAGCAGACCCTAACATAATCTCCCCCTTCAAGGTTCGTCGCCCTTAACGAAAATAACGTGGACTGGTCAGCCTCTAATGCGCATCCTCAAAACTTCAAAAAAGACTATTGCTTCGGTCGGGCTTCAGCAAATTCAGCAAGGGTCGCAACATAGGAACGGACTTCTTAAAAAACTTTCGGCAGAATCGTTTTAGTAGTGGAGCTGGTCGGGTCCTTGCAGTCTTTTGCATTGCCGGGTCACTTGCCACTCCGCCCATGTAAGGAATTTCTGTGCACCCAAGGTCGAGTTTTTCATTGTTTAGAGCTCACCTTTGTTTCTGCAATGTCTCTAGTGCCTGGTGCAAAAATAATTTCTTCCAACTTTGATTATACTCTATAGTGTTATCAAAAATCCAGGCCAAATCTTTTTCCCGAACCAGCATAACAGGGGAAGCAAAAGAGCCATAATTTCTAATTAAATCTTCAGGAATATATTCCAAGGTCATCGCCGCGAGGGAAACAGTTTGGCCTTCAGGCTTACTTTTTATTTGCACTTTGGCAGCAGCACTACATTCTTCTGAAGTCTTTTCCAGCTGGTTTCCATGCATTAAGGTGACCCGCAACTGAGGAATACCCTTTAGGACAATGGTCCTGCCTTGTTTCTCATAAGATAGGGTCAGCTTTTCGAAGTTCCAAGATGAGGGACCTAAAGTAATCATCCATTCAATGCCCAGCACAATATCATATTGGTCCATGGAAATTACCTTCATTTCTGTTTGATAGTCATTGCCTTCCATCGACCACTTCAAGTCTTTGCAAACACTAGAGCATAACACATTGGACCCATCGACCACTCTAACCGATTGCACCCGGGTTGTTATGCTTTTGTGGTCTATTTTCTCCAAAATCCTACTATTGATAAAATTGTAGGTGCTTCCTGTATCGATCAAGATCACTACCGGTAGGTTCCCAACTTTGCCAAGAATCTGGAGCGTTTGAAAAGCTTTAGAACCGGTCAATACATGTAAGGATATGGCTGGTTCTTCCATTGGCCCGAGCAACGAAGGTAGATCATCAAAAATAGGTTCTTGGTCGGCTTCTTAGTTTTCTTGATTGGTCGAGACCATGAATAACTTTGATTTACACCTATGGTTTGGTTGCCATTTTTCATTGCAAGAGTAGCATAGGCCCTTCTTTCACTTTTCATCCATTGAGACCGGGTTTAATTGCTTAACATGGCCCTGGTTTGAACTTGAAGAGGACCCACTTGATGCATTCTTAAAGTCGGTATTAGTGCTCGGCCCGACTGTGTTGATATTGGATGGCGTGGGCAGCAACGGTGCTTCAACGCTGTACAAGTTACCACTGCTCATTAAAGACCGATATGTTGCTTCTTAGACTTTAGCCATGACCATGGCTTTATTTAGAGAATCTAGGAATCGCAACCTGATGCAGTTTGCAATCTCCTCCCTTAGACCGGACAAGTAGTGATCTATGACGTAGTCCCTTGGCATATGATATAACTTTTGAGAGATCGACATGTACCGCAGATTATATTCTTGAACCGAACTAACATGTTTCAAATTCATCAGCTGCCTCATTGGAGTGTCGTGTATAGAGGGCCCAAATTGCGCCAAGAGGTCTCTTTTGAACACATCCCATGACAATGCTTCCTTTTGGTTGCGGTTTTGAAGATATGGCCTGTACCACCTTCTTGCTTCGCCAGAAAAGTGAATGGGGGCGATATTTAATTTAGTGTCATCCTTGGTCTTGTCCACCCTAAAGAATTGCTTAGCGGATATCAGCCAGCCCTCGACATTCGACCCATTAAACCGAGGAAAATCGACCTTGGTTAGCCGAGTGGGAGGAACATAATGTTGGTCGCGGTTCTGGCCAGGGTGTTGTGGCCTAAATGGAGAAGGACCGTGGCAAGAATTATCATCGTAGGGTTTGTGGCGGGGTTCTTGTAAATTTCTAGATGCCCCGCTCTTAGAGGCTTCTATTCGTTCGTCAGCCGCATCCAATCTTCGGTCTATAGCCGCTTGCATCGCAGCTGTTTATTGGGACAGATTTTCAATAAGGGCCCTGAGCGTATCCATTTCTGATTGCTGGCGAGTTTCTACCATGTTGAAAATCGACCAGCTCTGATACCAATATGTTAAGCTTGAAACAATAGCTGAGCCTTTTGAGTTCTTTAATTCAAGAAACGGGTTCTTGATAGTTGGGACTGATGGTGGAATTCAATATTCAAGCGCAACAGACATAGAGTGAGAAGAGAATTCGAGGTTAAGGAGAGAAGAACCGAAGGCGAGAAGAGAAATACTACTAGAATACACCTAGTAGTGCAAGATAGGGGTCCAAGACCGAGAGAATAACGTAGAGTAACAACTTTAACAAGCTTCAATTCATACTCCAAAAAGTGGGGTGGGCATCAGCATTTAAAGCGACTGAATTACCCAAGAGTATTCGGTTACCAACTTGTTACAACAACTTTAAAAGAATAACAGAATTCAGTTTGAGAGAAATATAAGAGAAGGGAAAATAACAGAATTATTAAGCAAAATACATAAACTGGTCCATATGCACACTAGGGCCGAGAAACGGGTGAGGCTTTGGTGAGCAGACCCTAACATAATCCTACAATATTTGCACAATTTATTAATATTGTCGGTCAATCAACGGACCAAAGGTAATCCAAGACAATCCACCTTGGTAGTCCCAAAACAAGACGATAATAATTCTAGGAAAGATATAGATTAAATAAAAATATTTGTTATTTATAATTAGAATTCAAATTATTAAGAACATTTGTGTTTGATTAAGAACATTTTTTATTATGTGTTTGTTTAAGAGCATTTGTTATGATTTTGATTCAATTTCATTTAGTGTTTTTGTCATGGTTTTATTTTTGTTTTATTTTAGGTTTTGTAATATTATTAAAATATATATTTTTAATTACATAGGTGTTACTGATTGGTTATTAAACCAATCGGTGCTTCTCAGTTCTCCCTATACCCATTGGTTATTAAACCAATCGGTGCTTTTCAGTTAGTCTATACCGATTGTTTATTAAACCAATTGGTGCTTCTCAGTTAGCCTATACTGATTGGTTATTAAAACAATCGGTGCTTCTCAGTTAGCCTATACTAATTGGTTATTCACCAATCGGTGTTTCTTAGTTAGCCTATACCGATTGTTTATTCACCAATCGGTGCTTCTCATTTAGTCTATACCAATTAGTTTTTCTCCAATCGATGTTCCTTGAAAGGGTATTACCGAGAGAACTTCTACTAATTGGTAACGATCGGATTTCAATCAATCGCTATTACCCTATACCGATTGGTATTAAGGTAGTACCGATAGGTTTATCGATCGGTATAGACCTTTTTTTACTAGTGCTTGGTATATCTCAATGTCAACTGTTTTTCGAGCAATAAAAACATGTATCGGATTAGTAAAATCCTTTTTTACTAGAGAGGCTATCCCGGACAACTTCATAAGAATATCTGATTTACTACTGGGCATCGTTTAAGTGACGACAATCATGACCTAAAACATTGTGCATGAATTCTGTGATAATGACGGTTAAGCCTCCTTCACTTTTACCTAATAGGGTTTTAGGTCTTAAAATAATTATTAAGTTAATTAAAAGGAAATATATTTTCTTTCTTATTTTATGTAATTCCATTTTGGTGAAGAAACAAGTGGACTAACACTAACTCCTTAAATGCTTCTTTCTCTATTGATGTACTTCCATACTAATGCGGTCTTAGCATTATTTTTACTGATCCCACATTTGACGTCTAGGTGTATGCTCTTGTTTACAGATTACCAAACTTAACATTTTCTTTTCTTATTGTTAGAGTTCGTTTTTATGCATGTATAATATTTATTAAAGTTTATTTTGTTATATTTATAGTAACAACATATATCCAGTAAATTTTATTTCTTAAGCATGTGCGTTGTCGTTTTATTTTTTTGAGGTGGGTTGTTATTCTATTGGTTAGACCTCTATTGGTTAGATTGGTCTGATTTGTTGATCTGTATTGTTATGAAGTTTTCCCCTCTAAACTTACCCATTTATTTGCGATCTTCACGACTGAATGATTCTAAATAAATAGTCACTTATATACAGGACCGGCCTTGGGGTAAGTCCGGCAAGCCCTTGGGCTAGGGTAGTCCATTTATTTCGAGTACTGAGATGTTTATTCATATCTATTGCATTTTAAAAAAAAAAATGATAGCTTAGTGGTTTAATATAAAATTTTAGAATTTTCATTTGGTTATGAGTTCAAACTTCACCAAAAGTATTATTTTTTATCAAAATTTTAAACTATACCTAGAATAATAAAAAATATAAATAATTTTTTTCTTTCGAAAATGGAGCAACTCAAAACTCTGCTTATATAGAAAGGCAAAAAGCGAAGTGTCGGGCTGAGCAATGTTTAAAAAAAAAAAAAAAAAAAATCGGTAGAGTATTAATGTATTATTACCAACTCTGATGCTTTGTGGCTCGCCAAAATTGACTGCCACCCAACAAGTCTTCTTTCATGTGGTTGTATTAAAAAATAGATTTAAATATATTGATTCAGAAAATAAATGAAATATTTAATTATGATATGACAGTGGCTCATTCAATAAAAAGACGGGGCTACCCTTCTAGACAGCAAGGTGAACCCCTCTTACATGATTAGGACCATATATTGTTATAGATAGATATAATAAATAATCTTTCAATTTAGTATATATATATATATATATATATATATATATATATATATATATATATATATATATATATATATATATATATAATTATTTATTTAATTATTTATTGAAATATAAAATTCTAGTAATATAAAAAGTTTAGGAGATGAAAAGACTTAATAATTTTAATTGCTTTGTTTAGTAAAAAATGAAGTTGGATCAAGCCTTTTTCATTATTAACTCAATATAGTGAGTACATGAGTTATAATATTATACTAATAATTTTAATTGAGCTACATTTAGTATAATATATATATTTTTTTTAATTATTAACTCTATAGTGAGTACAAGAGTTATAATGTTCTACCATTAAGGGATGACTTTAAATTTTTTTATAATTTTTGATAATAATTTTGTCCACACTAAAATTTGACTTCTCCAATTTATATTTTCTTTTTAATAAATCTCAAGTTATTAAAATTATCAACTTATTAAGTGATAAAAATAAATTTATAATTACTTAAGAATAAAGTTGTATCCGCTAAATCCCATAATAAATAAAATTAAGATCAAAATAAAATTTTAATTATTTTAGGAATATCGTTGTATCAATTAAATCTCAAAATAATTAAAATTAACGTCAAAATAAAATTTATTTATTTTAGGAATACCGTTGGATCAATTTAATTTCAAAATAATTAAAATTAAGGTAAAAATTAAATCAAATAATTATCTTAGAAAAATTGTGTATTCATTTCAAACTAATTAAAATAAAGGTCAAAAATAAATTAAATAATTGTCTTGAATAAATATGGTACTCATTTCATTCAAAATAATTTTAATTATTATCTTGGATAAATATTATATTTATTTAATTTAAAATAATTAAAATTATGATAAAAAATTAATTAAATAATTATCTTGTATAATTAAGGTTCGTGTCAGCCAACCATAGCGTCAGCCAAATCGAACACTATCTACTGATAACTCATATGATTATTTGTATGGATGGTTCTTAAAACGCTATTGATTAATAGTTTAAACGAATATTTTATTAAGTTTCATGTCAGTTAAACACTATTTATTGATAGTCTATACTGGTTAATAGCTCACACAAATAATTTTTGTTAATAGCTCACACAAATAATTTGTTAATATCGAATCCTAATTTTTATAGTTCATATGATCATTTATATACTATTGTTAAAAAATGTAATTAGTTAATTGCTCACGTGAATAATTTATTAATATTTGTGTCAACCAAATCAAACTTTATCTCTTGATAGTCCAACGGTTGAGAAAAGATCTGATCTAAATACACGATAAAAAAAGATATAAAGATAAAGTGGTAAAAAATAATAAAGAACACAAGATATAACGAGGTTCGACCAATAATACCTACATCCTCGGGGAGTCGTCCATTCTATTGATATTTCATGGAATAATTGTCCAAATAACCTTAGGTTATAATGTCTCTATTTATAGGAGTAACATCAAAAGGCAAAAGACTAAACTACTAATCCTAAATCCAATAAAAGCTTAATGCCCATTACAATATATAAACTCTAATAAAATATGAACCAAAAACCCAACAATCTCCACCTTGGACGAATACTGCTCTTATTGAGATGTGATGAATAAATTATAATTTCAACAATCTCCACCTTGACGAATTTCACGTCCCTTAAGAAATACACGAGTCGTACCCATCAATCTTCAAATCCACTCCACTCAAGAGCTCTTAGAAGAATAACAATCTCCACCATCACGTATATTGCGTCATCAAAAAATTATGAGCCACACATCAATCTTCACTACTCGAGTCATTCACGAGATAAATCATTATACCTCCACTTCTGCTCAAAAGCCCTTAGAAGATAAAATCAAAGAGTTTATAACACTAAATAAATTTGGGTAACTACGTTATTTTAACGACGAGAGACATTCAACAACTCTTCCCAATCTTTGTTCATACCCGTTGACATATGCGGAAACTATAATTAACAATTCTTTATTATGTCAAAATAATTTTTACCTTTGTTTTCCACAAACTGAGTGTCTTATTTTTAAAGTCCAACAATCGACTGAAACCAATATACCGAATAGACCCAAGACGAACTTTTATCGTTTACTTTTTCAAAATCAGATATCTATCAAAAAATGAGGACACCCAAAACGAACATCCATCGTCTACTTCTACAAAATAAGATATCGATTGAAAAGCGAGAAGACCCAAGATAAACTTTTATCGTCTACTTCATAACAAATAAATTAGGCTATCACGACATCTCTTTTCTCTAGCTCAAGATTTGACAAAGTATTTGTCACCCATCTTGCCTTGAACGTTGCATACTCAACCAACTTGAACCTCATACTTCTCCTTGAACACATTAACTTGCAATATGCTAGTTTCTTGAATCCAAAAACGCCTAGCACTCTAAAAATATTATTTCAAGATTCACTATGTCTCTTCAATTATCTTCACCAATGCTTCAAATGATCATCCATAGTTTCTCTGAAAGAAATCGAATATCCTTCCATTTGAAATGATCAAACCTCTCATTTATCCCCTTTTTCATGACTAGGAATCACATTCAAGGTCTTAATAATCTCAATAATTTAATATATGATCCACAATGTATAGACAATTAAGATAGAACAAAAGAAGTAACAAAATCATCACCTTCAAATTAACTCAGTCTCCCATATAGCCCCTTTTTCATGACTATAAATCTCACTCAAGGTTTTATTTATCTTCTCACATTAGAAGATAATACAATGATTTCTTCTTGGTTCGTTTGAGAGTTGCTCTCAAGATGTCTCCACTTTAACTTATAAGTGTCTTTCACTAGTCTTCCTCTTCCTGGTCTTTAATTCATATTATGTGTTAACTAGAATTGTGTCAATCCTTAATCACCCGCCAACTCAATGAAATCTTGCAGTTTGGCCTGAAGGATTGCCTCGGTCATGTTTTTGTCAAGTGTAAAGCACATAATCCCACCACCGTATTGATTAGCTCTTCCAATAAGATAAGGTCATAACAAAAAAGATACAAACTTTTTGGTCCTAAATAAGTCAAATAAAATTAAAATTAGGCAGACACTTTAAGTCCCAGAAAAAAAACTTTGAGACGTCCAAGCCTTGATCCGACCGTTGAAAATATAGAGGAATGAGTTACCAACCCTCTCGACAAAATTTCAGAGCAATCGGACTCTGTTTGAATCTCCGATCATTAGTTTGATGAACTCTGCACCGCTGTAGGCGAAAATCTACTACTAGATTTTCACTCTACCTCTCTTTTAATTTGACTTCTTCAATAACAAGTTTCCAAAGAAAAATCTCTCCAAACTCATTTCAGCTGAGAATTTCTTCAAGTCAAAGCCCTCGACATAGTGAAATAATGTCACCCATGTATGCCAAGACAACAATTGGTTATAATAAAACCTCCAACTAATTTTCATTAAGCATGAAGATGTATCGTTTATTCTCCACATTCTTCTAGCAAAATCCTGCATATAAAGAACCTAACAAATCATATATATGATTAATGCACCCTCAACTCATACCTTAAAAATTATCATTCTTGGTAGAACCTTTGAGGCATCAACACCCACTTGACAACTTCGCACCAGCACTTACCGGGATTGTCAATCAAAACCTACTCATAAGGTTGATGCAAATCCAAATCCTGCCCTTAAACACACATATAAAAAAATACTCTTGCAAAAAAACATTAAAGCCACCTACTTTAATCAGAAAACCCTTTACATGTTGCATCAATTGTCTTCTATAATTTGCAACATCGAATTAGTACTCCACCTTCTTTTTCAAGTCCAATTTTCAATCTCCATATTGACGAATATGAAATCTCTTAGATTTGATATTATATATATTCCATATAAATAGATATTATATTATGATATAATATAATATATACGGTGGAGATATATATATATATAAATAGATATTATATTCTGATATAATATAATATATAGAGAGGAGATATATATAAATAGATATTATATTATGATATAATTATCTAATGGTATTGGCATGATGAATGACGTCATTAGAACATGCTAAAATGGGGAGACAAAGTTAAACCTGTCACCAAACATCGAACTAAAAAAAATCTTTAAAAATTACGTTTGTATACGTAAAATATTTTCGTGATTTAAAAAAAAACTGTGGGTTGGCTCTAAAAATCAATAGTCAACTCATTAAAATTAATTTCTTAAAATTATTTTTAAATTATTTTTTTAATTATAATTAACATTTTGATTTTTCGTCTTTTTTACGAGATTCGAGAAGAGAATAAGTTATGAGATTTTGATTATTGAATACAAATTTAAAAATATTGGTTTGCCTAAAAAATTGATTAAAATTGATTTAAAAAATTAATATTTTAATTAAAGTTTAATACGCTCTCGCGTATAAATAAGATTCATAAACTGATGCCCATCAACTAATTTTTGGGCCTCACATGTTTAACTCATTAGGAATAAAATTATTTTGTTTTACTATACTTCATTATGTTATCTTCATCTCTGCTTTCATCACTAACATGTTATGGTGTTTGAACACTTATCGAAAATTGTCCCTAATTTCTAAAATACATTATTGTTTTCAGGGGCGGAGTCAGGATGAAAAATTACATAGGGCTGACTCCAACTTGCATCTCAAATTTAACTTTCTATGCTCCGTTTTTTTTTCAATAAAATTTCTACGATTATTAGAAGATGGAGACTCGTCATGCCCTCTCCATGCACACGCTTGCAAAGTGAGCCACCGAGTGCTTTCAATAGTTACTGTAAGCCGTAATCTGTTATTTTATTTTTCATCTGAAGACTATGCATTCAGTGCTTTGTCAATATGACAAGGATATTCATTACATTATCAAGATATTCAACTGCCCTATTATGTGGTGAAATATTACATCCTATATGCATAACAAAAGAGCATCTATCATCATCATTAACTCGCTTTCAATTTTTGAATCCATCTATTTTAAATGTAGGTTTTTGGGGTTGCTTATGTTCAAACAAGAAACATGGAAAACAAAAAACAACATATTTCAAAGGAGAGTATTCTAACCAAGTAAATTTCTTAAACCAATGACTTTGGAACCGTCGATTTTGATTTCCAAATTTGGTCGGCGGGTACTCATCCTTAATAGGTTAATATGACCCCATCTTGATATAAGCTCGTCTAATTTCATCCCTTTGATTAAAAGGATATTTCCATATCGGAATAAGTAATGTTGGATCAAGTTTAAGAGAACTTACATCAACATCATTTTTAGGAGATTTGTTAGGTTCTTGAGCAGAGATATCAAATTATTTTAAAATAAATAATATTATTATATGATTTATATTATTTTATATATAATTTTTTATACTTTATTTATATAAATAAATCTTATTTGTATAGTAATTAAAATTTATGTATTAATTAAAATTTATGTATTATTATAAATATTTGTATGTTAGAAAATATTGTTAGTATAAAATAAAATATTAATAATAATTATTTTAATAAAATTATATTTAAAATTAAAATAATATAATTATGAATTAGTTTATAGATATAAATTATATTTTAAAATATAATAAATTAAAGGTGAGGCCAGAATTTGATCACCTGACCTAATTTTCAGAATTTGATTGTAAAATAAAGGGCAAATTATCTGGACGGTTAACTAATTATTATAATCCCTCACTTTTGGCCCTCAAACTATTTTTTAAAACAAATCGCTCATCCAAGTTTTAGAAATGTCACCAATGACCCTTCCGTTAACTTTTTGGTTAAATATAACAGTTTAAACTTAAAATAATTTTTTGTATATATTATCTTTAATTATTATTTTTTATATTTGTATATATATATAATTATTAAATACTTATATATATATATATAATATTATAATATATATATATATATATTTTATTATTAATTTTTATATTTATATAATCATTAAATCTCTTTTATACATAGATAAAATATATAAAAATTAATAATAAAATATATATATATATATATATATATATAAGCATTTAATAAATATATATATATATTATTATTATATATATATAATAATAATTGAAGATAATTATCGAGATGTCTTGAATTAATAATGCAAGAAAAGAGAATATTGAACAAAATGAAAATATATCTTTTTGGTGTGTAATCTTGATTTAAGGAAATAAGATTAACACAAAAGGAAATGTGATATTTTGTTATGATAATATAACTAGGAAAGTATTGTGATAATATTTTGGAGATTATTTGTCAAAATATTGTGTTGAGCTAGTTGAAGACTATTTAAAGGTGCAGTCAGGTACTTCAGAAAGTTGAAGTCTTTGCTTTGAGAGCATCGTTTTCAGTCCAAGTTCTTTAACCGTTAGAGTTTCGGGGGACCGATTGTTATATAAACTCGTGTCATAACCCTAGTTTGTACTATTATAATCTCTATTTTTATCTCCTAATAAGATTCTCTCTATCTGGTGGACGTAACCAAGTTTATCTTGGTGAACCACGTTAAAATCTATGTCGTTTTTTATTTCTTACATCATCTCACGCATCCCTTTACAACAAATTGGTATTAGAGCTTTATGTTATTCGATTGTTTGTTCTTTCAATTGAGATGGTGGTAATAAGAATCAAGACGACACATACAAGAGGAGAAGGCAATGTGGAAAATCAAGAGGCGGGCTCTACTGAAACAACAGGGCTTATGGGGGCCGCTAAAGTTGTCGACAAGAACAAAAATAACCATTGAGATTATCATTCTTTAGGAGAAGATAATGTGGTATATCAATATGCGGGGCTCCACTAAAATGACAACGCTTATAGGGTTACTGAAGTTATAAGTAGGAGTAGAACAATCGTTGAGATTGTCATTCTAGAAGAGATGATAATGTGGAAAATCAAGATGCGGGCTCTACTAAAATAATAGAGTTTATGGGGTTGCTGAAGTTACCGGTAGGAGCAGAACAACTGTTGAGATTGACATTCTAGAGGAGAAGATAATATGGAAGATCAAGATGCGGGCTTTACAAAATGACAAGGCTTGTGGTGTTGCTGAAGTTATTGGCAGGAGCAGAACAACTGTTGAGATTGTCAATCTGGAGGAGAAGATAATGTGGCAGATGAAGATGCGGGCTTCATTGAAACAATAGGGTTTATGAGGGTAGCTGAAGTTGTCAACAAGAGCATAAACATGGAGGAGAAGATAATGTGGCAGATGAAGATGCGAACTTCACTGAAACAACATGGTTTATGGGGGTCACTGAAGTTGTCAATAGGAGCAGAAACAACCGTTGAGATTGTCATTCCGGAGGAGAAGATAATGTGGTAGATCAAGATACAGGCTCTAATAAAACGATAAGGCTAATGGTTTTTGCTGAAGTTATTGGTAGGAGTAGAACAATTGCTGAGATTGCCATTATGGAGTAGGTGAATATGTCAGAACCATTCACCTACGAAGAAATTGTATTCTGTTCTGAAGTTACACAATGATTTACAAAAATAAGAGTATTCAAGTCAAGGTGGAGATTTCCTAAGTCGACTTGAATATTTGGGTTAACAAAGGAGTTGTTAAGTTGTCTTGGAGACAACTCTAAATCTAGAAGAGAGAGGCGCTAGATCATTTGGGCCACTACTAACATTGACTAATGCATCCGGGCTACCTCTAGCATTGACTAATGCATCTGGGCCATCTCTAGCATTGAATAATTCATTTGGGCCATCTCTGACATTGACTAATGCATCTGGGCCATCTTTGGCATTGACTAATACATCTAGGAATCATCTAACATTGACTAATGTATTTGGGCCATCTCTAGCATTGACTAATACATCTGGGTCATCTCTGGCATTGACTAAAGCATCTGGACCATCTCTGGCATTTACTAATGCATCTGGGCCATTTCTAGCATTGACTAATTCATCTGGGTCACATTTGACATTGACTAATGTATTTGGGTCATCTCTGGCATTGACTAATACATTCGGGTCATCTCTTGCATTGACTAATACATATAGGTAATCTTTGGCATTGACTAATGTATCTGGGTCACATCAGACATTGACTGATTAATTTGGGCCATCTCTGACATTGACTAATGCATCTGGGCCAAATCTGACATTGACTAATGTATTTGGGCCATCTCTAATATTGACAAATACATTTGGGCCACCTCTAGCATTGATTAATGCGTCTGTGCTAGAATGGTTTGCAACAATGGGTTATTCAAGTCAAGGTGGAGATTAACTGAGTAGACTTGAGATTTGGGTTACCTAAGAAGCTGTTAAACTATCTTGGAGATAACTCTAGATCGAGAAAAGAGAGACGATATATCATCTAGGTAAGTCTTGGCATTGACTAATGCATCTGGGCCACCTTTAGCATTGATTAATGCGTCTGGGCCATCCTTGGAATTGACTAATAAATTTGGGCCACCTCTATAATTGACTAATGCGTCTAGGACCACATCTTGAATTGACTAATGCATATGGGCCACTTCCGGCGAGTGCATCTAGGACATCCAGCACCGACGAGTGCATCTGGGTCATTTGGCATCGACGAGTGCATCTAGACCATCCGACACCGATGAGTGCATCTAGGTCATCCGACACTGATGAGTGCATCTAGGTTATCCGGCACCGGCGAGTGCTTCTGGGCCATCCGTCACCGACGAGTACATCTGGGCCATCTAGCATTGACGAATGCATTTATTAAGTTGTCTTATGACAATTCTAGATTAGAGAGAGGAGATAGAATATTTGGGCATTGATTAATGCATTTGGGGGCATTTGAGGGAATTCAAGTCAAGGTGGAGATTTGTTGAGATGTCTTGAATTGATGATGCAAGGAAAGAGAATATTGAACAAAAGAAAAGTATATATTTTTGGTGTGTAATCTTGATTTAAGGAAGTAAGATTAACAAAAGGAAATTTGTGATATTTTGTTATGGTAGTATAACTTGGAAAGTATTGTGATAATATTTTGGAGATTAATTGCCAAAATATTGTGTTGACCTAGTTGAAGATTATTTAAAGTTGAAGTCGGGTACTTCAGAAAGTTGAAGTATTTTTCTTGAGAGCATCGTTTCCAGTCCCAGTTCTGTAACTGTTAGGGTTTCAAGGAATCGAGTGTTATATAAAATCGTGTCATAACCCTAGTTTGTACTGTTGTAATCTTTGTTCTGATCTCCTATAAGATTCTCTTTCTGGTGGACGTAGCCAAATTTTATCTTGGTGAACCACGTTAAAATATGTGTCGTTTTTTATTGTTTACGTCATCTCACGCATCCCGTTACAACAATAATATATAAAAAAAATTATTTTAAGTTTAAACAGTTATATTTAACCAAAAAGTTGACGAAAGGGTCATTATTGACCTATCTAAAAGTTGAAAGAGCGATTTGTTTTAAAAAATAATTTGAGAATCAAAAGTGAGCGATCGTAGTAATTAGAGGGCCATAATTTGCCCTAAAATAAATAAACATATAAAATAAATTTGTAATAAGAAGTTGGAATAAGGTTAGTTAAAGATGGAGTTGAAGCCGTCCCAACTGTCCTGGCCACCCTTATCCTGAAATAATAAATTGATATGCCATTTTATTTAAAAGTAACATGTTTTTTTTGCAAGTGTTTTAAATAAATTATAGTTTGGATTGGAAACTAGCTGGCTATCCTTTTTAGTAAACAAAGAAGTGGCATTAACTCCTTCAATGATGCTGTCTTGTTTATAATTTTTCTTCATCATTTCTCCATAAGAAATCACAAAAATAGTTTAAAAAATAAGAAAAGTTCTTACAAGATTGAAAGTTACATATTTGAAATATTTCATGTTGTTACCGAGGTTTGTACTGGAATAATGTTAATTTTTTTAAAATAATAATAATAAAAGAAATAAATATATATATATATAATGGGAAGAATATCAATTTTTTACACACCAAGTTGTAAGAAGGTGTCAAATTTACTTATTAAGTATCAAAAAAAATTAAAGTAATTAATGTAAATTAAAAATAAATAAAAAATAGGTGGATATTAAATGTGGAAAATTTTTTAACTCCGTTTAACTTTTCCGTTATTTTAAATAAATTTGACACTTTTTGACAAGTTAATATATATAAATAGAATTTTGATACTTAATGAGTAAATTTGACATCTCCTTACAACTTGGTGTTTAAAATTGACATTCTTCCCTATATATAATATTATATAAGTTCCCTTCATAGGTACTCTTACCATTACTTTTACTGCTTTCTCGTTTACAGTTTGCCGACAAAAAGAGAAGGTGATGCGTGGATCGTAACCAGTTAGTCAACAATGGCAAACAAAAAAATTTATATTAATTCCCGACCCATATATCTTTTTACCTTTCATTTTACTTCCTTATTCGTTATAAATACAGTCCTATATCACATAATCTACCCATTCTATACATGTTACAACTTCTTGTTTGAAATGAAGATGATCATTTGGTGAGTGGTTTCCATGCTAATTACTCTTGTCAAACAAACATAACTTTGCTGATTTTTCTTTATTTCATTGTCTGTTCGTCCTTATATTTGACTGCAATGATTTTCTATCTATATCATTTTGTAGTTATTATTTTTATGTATAGAGTACATGACATGTTCAATGTACCATTAAGGGATATGTAATGGATTATTTCGATATTCATATCTATTACTACTAATAAGCATGAAATGAAAGAAATTATATAGATCATTACAATTAAAACTTAACTAGACATGTGGAGACTCATATTGCAGTTGTAGTATTGTAAAATACAAGAACTCATGGTCATAAATTCAAGTCTTTCACTTAACCCTTATAAACAAATTAGATTAAAAAAGTGTTTCAAATGGATCTATGCATTTTGATAAAGAGTAGGATAAGTCATAAGTTCATGATTGTATGGTGGAGGATTCATAAGGTCGGGCGGACATTGAAATTAAGGGAACTGCAGAGGATTTTGTTTGGTTGACAAGGAGTTTGCATGGACGTCATCATTATTGATTAAAACCCAGTTTGAATTATTTGATGCAGTCTGCAGGTATGCTCTCTCGAGTCTCGATACACGCACTCTCTCTTCTCAAACGCACATCTAAAACACTTTTTGCATTTATTTATGAATTTTGACTTCTAGTCTAGCGGCAAAAAGATGTGGATATTAATCCTAAGTTCCTGGGTTCGAACCCATCGGGCGACAAGTTCTGTTAATTGTGTTTGCAGACTATATACTTAATCTGGGTGTAGTCATAAACATCAATAAAGTTGTTGCTTAAAGGGGTGATGCATGTGGATTGGAACTTGGAAGTCGAATACACTTAATTTGTGATGACATGGTGAGTGCAATACTCTTAGAAAATAATTATCATCAAATAGCATCTTGGATTATAAAGACTACTTAATATTTGATGAGAAAGAAAGATTTATTTGTTTAGAAGAGTGATTTAGAGCTATTTTATTAGAAATGTCTAAAATATAGGGACACAGTATAACTTGTCTTTTATTGAATAAAACAAACATTTGCTTTAAAAAAAACAAAATTAAGCAATTATTTCTAAATGTTAAAAAAATAAAAATAAAATAAAATTGAGTTTACTTAAAATCTTTAAAATTAAAATAATTTACCTGAGAGAATAAATGATAAAATAAAACAAATAAATTTACTCTGCAATCTGAAAGAAAAGTTATGAACGAAACTTCTAGATAATAAATTATTAACCGCAAAATTCATAATCTTTGATTAAGATAGAAACCACACATGATTAAGAATGTTACAAAAATATACATCAAATCGAAACTTGGAGAGCAATAAGACGTTTGAAGATATTAAGTGAAGTGTTGAGAAAATAAAAGGAGAAGATAATAAAATCAATATATATATATATATATATATATATATATATATATATATATATATATATATATATATATATTTCAATAGCAATGTTGAATTTGGATAGCTGGCAACTTCATTTGTGAGGGACGAATCATGTCTCAACCTAACCAAACGTGATTTTTAATTGCTAAAAAAATGATAAAAAATAAGTTTTTGTTAGGTTTGAACTAATGACAAAATGATAATTTTATATTTCTTTCCAAACTATTAGACATGACCTATTTATGTTTAAAAAATTATAAAAATTTATTTTTTATTTTATTTAATGGACTGCCCAGAGTGATAATGGGCTACCCTAGCCCGGGATATGCTGGGCTTACTGAGGGCCGACCTGCAAAGAAAGTTGTTATGCCTATAGATTTATGTTATTATTTGTCTATTTTACATAAGTGATTTAGCTAACATTTTTTTTTGTTGTACTTTATGAGCATTTTTTAATTATAATATATATATATATTTTTTAAAATTATATTATTTTTTATTGTACTAGGGCTGTGGTGATAACAAATATTGTGGGAGAAATAAAAAAAACAGCTAAAAAAACAAAATACGACAATAGCCTTTGCAACAAGTTTTTCATTTAAAATAACACATTAAATGTTGCGACGGATGCACCTATAAAATTTGTGACATTTCACAAATTAGTTGTGGCTAACTTACCGCTTAACTTAACATTTCTTCTAAGACATACTTTTGTATTATTTTATTATATGTTCATGTTGCAACTCGTTTTTTATTTAACTGAATATTTTAAAATAATAGTGATACAATTTCTTTTTCAATTAACATATTCTTTACATTAATAGATATAGCCAAAAAAAAAAAAAATTTATTGACATCATTATTGTACAATTTCTTTTGAGGAAACCCAATGATTTTGAAATAAAATGGTTTTAGAATATAAAATTTAGTGTTGAGAATATCATTGAATTAATATAAGTCATTATTTCAAGTTGAATAATTTTTGGATTAAAATTTATAAATATGAGAATAGATCTGTTATATGAATGTTTAACAGTAAAAATTAAAATTAAAATTTTTTCTTTACAAATTATATACCATTACTTTTGTTTTAACTTTTCTGACAAAAATATATAAATCATTATTTATTTGCATTATATTAGCATAGCTATTTTAGGAACATATTTTTACGAATTTTTTTTGTACATGAATTTTATCTACTATAATTTGAATTACATGCTTCCTTCATAAACATATTTAGCGAATGACTTTTTAAGTTGTCAGGTTCCATTTGCAATTAAATTAACAAATGTCCTTGAGTAATGTTTTGCAAAAATCAATTGATTTTGTAAAATTTATATTTAATTTTCTTATATATTTAAAGAAATTTAGCTTCATTTTTTTTTGTTCACTTTTGATACACTAGTAAAAAATCGACCTTTACCGACGGTTTTTCCCGAAGGTTTTATAAAACTCTCCTAAATACTCCCGAGAGGAATAAATCTTTCGGTATTAAAAATAGATTCCGAGAAGGGTGTAAAACCTTCGGTTTTATTATTTATTACCGAAAGTTCTTTGTAGAACTTTCGGTTTTTACCTTCCCAAAAACCAAAAATAATACTAAGTGTTGGATGTGGGTTAATTGCGAAAGTTTTTACAAAAACCTTCGGTTTTGCAATCTCAGAGATTTTTAATTGCGAAGGTTATTTAAAGAACCTTCGGTTTTACCTTTTTTGAAATTCTCTTTTGCGAAGGTTTTTGGGAAAACCTTCGGTTTTGACTCAATTAAAAATAATTCTAAGTTTGGTAATGGTTATTTCCGAAGGGTTTTAATAAACATTCGGTTTTGACTAATATCAAAACCGAAAGTAATATGAAAACCTTCGGTATATATCTCTATAAATACAAACCCTAACCCTTCTCTTTTTCATTACACTCTCTCCTTTCTCTCTCTCTCGCGCCGCAGCCGCCTCCTCCATGACGCTTTTCTTCTCGCGTTCAGGTTTGTTTCATTTTTTTTTGTTTATTATTAGATTTAGATTTCTTAAGTTTATATATATTATCTAGATTTATGCTAGTTTAAATTATTTGTTTGTTTCATTGATTTAGATTTGTCTATACGTTATTGTTTAGATTAGATTTAGGTTAGTTTGTTAAATATATATGATTTTGTTAGATTTGTTATTTTGTTTGATTGAAGTTATATATATTAGATTTAGGTTACGGTTATTTTGTTTGATTAATATATATATATATATACATATCTGAAATGCATTTATGATGGGTGATTCATAGAATAGTCTTCGGCGTACACCGGAGAAACTGCCTACGTGTTACCAGAATTTGCTAGCACAAACAGAAATTGCGGCACGTGAGGAAGAGGTGAGACAGATGACACTGGAAATGGAGTAAATCCGATTGAGGGATGCGGAAAGAGGCCGGTTGCTGAGTGAAATTAAAGCGGACAGGGCTGAAATGGCCCAGAGATTAGAGAATCTTGAACAGGAACTTGTATTGTTGAGGAGTCGACTGAATCAACCACCCCTTCCTCCCACCCCATCTAATAATTTCTAGATTAATTATGTGTTTATTACTTTTCCGTACGAACGATGACATTAATTTTTATGTGTTTTGTTTTAATATTCATGAATTATTATTATTATTATCTTTGGTTTGGTTTTAATATGTTGTTCATGCATTATTTTATTTTTGTTTGCTTTTCACCTTTTTTTAAAGAAAAACAGCATTGCCAAAACCGAAGGTTTATTTGAAAACCTTCGGTTTTGACCCCTGTTTAAAAAATCTGAATTTTTTCTAAGTATGGGGAAGTGTAAAAACCGAAAATTTTCAAATAAACCTTCGGTTTTGACTCCTGTTTAAAAAAATCAGATAATTTTCTAAGTGTGGGGAAGGGTAAAAACCGAAGGTTTATTTGAAAACCTTCGGTTTTGACCCCTGTTTAAAAAAATCTGAAATTTTTCTAAGTATGGGGAAGTATAAAAACCTAAGGTTTATTTGAAAACCTTCGGTTTTGACCCTTGTTTAAAAAAATCTGAAAAATTTCTAAGTATGGGGAAGGCTAAAAACCGAAGGTTTTCAAATAAACCTTCGGTTTTGAACCCTGTTTAAAAAAATCTGAAAATTTTCTAAGTATGGGGAAGGGTAAAAACCGAAGGTTTATTTGAAAACCTTCGGTTTTGACCCCTGTTTAAAAAATCTGAAATTTTTCTAAGTATGGGGAAGAGTAAAAACCGAAGGTTTTCAAATAAACCTTCGGTTTTGACCCCTGTTTAAAAAAATCTAAAATTTTTCTAAGTATGGGGAAAGGTAAAAATCGAAGGTTTATTTGAAAACCTTCGGTTTTGACCCCTGTTTAAAAAAATCTGAAATTTTTCTAAGTATGGGTAAGTGTAAAAACCGAAGGTTTATTTGAAAACCTTCGGTTTTGACCCTTGTTTAAAAAAATCTGAATAATTTCTAAGTATGGGGAAGGGTAAAAACCGAAGGTTTTCAAATAAACCTTCGGTTTTGACCCATGTTTAAAAAAATCTGAAAGTTTTCTATGTACAGGTAAGGGTAAAAACTGAAGGTTTATTTGAAAACCTTCGGTTTTGACCCTTGTTTAAAAAAATCTGAAAATTTTTTAAGTATGGGGAAGGGTAAAAACCGAAGGTTTTCAAATAAACCTTCGGTAACCTTCGGTTTTGACCCATGTTTAAAAAAATCTGAAAGTTTTCTAAGTATGTGTAAGGGTAAAAACCGAATGTTTATTTGAAAACCTTCGGTTTTGACCCATGTTTAAAAAATCTGAAAAAGGTCAGGACCGAGGGTTAATGGTATAACTTTCGGTTTTACCACTTCCTAATTTGTTAAATTATTTTGTTTTTAACCAACTAATCTTAACTCCTAACTAATATAATCAATTGTGTGTTGTATTTTAAAAATTAATATTGTGTTTAATGTTAAAATGTTTATGATTGTGTTTGATTATTATAGAGAAGTGTATTTGAATGTTTTTTTTTTTTTGGGAAAACGACTTAGCGTCATTTCATTAAAAATTCCCAAAAACGGGAAAAAAAACCACGAGTTTAAGAGATCATTCTAGACAGGCCTAGAATGATTTTGAAGTCGTAACATTCTGAATAAAAGCTAAAAACGTAAATGAATTATCTGTTTACAATGCTTTCAATTCTAGTGAGTTTAAAAAACGGTAAATTCCAGTTCCTGCAGATATTCCAGTTCTGCTCCGTGCTTGGAATTCCTCTCCACGTTCCCGCGAGGGCGCTGCAATCCGATACAATATCTTTCCATAACTCGTCAATGCTCCTGCGGGTTCTGTCATATACCCTTGCATTCCGTTCTTGCCAAATGTTATACACCACTGCTCCAAAGCCGCACTTGAACACGCTTGTTGCAAATCTATTTCCCTTGGCTTTGAGTAGTGCCGCTTCTTTGATTTCATTCCATTCGCTCGGGAAACTGATCAGCTCTAGGCTTTTATAGAATCTGTCCCAAAGCTCCGAAGCAATACAATAGCTCCCGAATAGGTGATCTATGGTTTCTTCATTTCCTATGCATAGAAGACAGCTCGCGTCCGGGATGCTCATATACTTACTGATACGATCACGTGTGCTGAGTCTTTCCCAGAAGGCGAGCCATAGGATGAACTGGTGTCGAAGGATAATCTTCGTTGACCATACAAGAGGAGCCCATTCTACTTTCTGCACTTTTTCCCGGATTACCTCCCATATTTTCTTCAATACCAGCTTCCCATTGTCCTCAGCTTTCCATTCATGAATATCCGGTCTGTCGAGTAGTTGTATGTTACTTATATGATCAAGTATCCTCTTTCCTTCTGGAATTCTTCTCAAGAGCAAGTTCCAATTCCCGTATTTGATGTCTCTGATTTTCGCTTTTGCGCAGTCCCTTCTGATACGAGTATTTTGAAACTGCTCCTTGTCGATGATAGGCTGGTTTTCAAACCAAGGGTCGTGCCAGAATAGAGTGCCTTTCCCGTCCCCTAGTCGGATGTCATAAAGATCTGCAATATCGCTTCTCAGTTTAAGAATCTTTTTTAGAGACCAGCTCATACCTTCGTGAATTTTGCAGGTCCAGATGCTGGTTTCGTGTTTCATAAATCTCGTATGCACCCATTTGATCCAAAGTGACTCCTGATTGCGCTCCAAAGCCCACAGATGCTTGAAGGTTAGAGCCTTTTCCCACTCGATACAGTTCTTCAAGTCGATGCCTCCCTCATCCTTCGGTTTGGAGAGAGCGGTCCATTTGACTTTCTTTCCTCCTCTTCCACTATTACCCCAGATAAAGTTTCTCATCAGTGTGTCGAGTTCCTTCATTACCTTCTTCGGAATGACCATTTGCTGCGCCCAATAGCCAACTATGCCCATAACCACGGTTTTGATAAGTTCGATCCTCCCTGCTTAAGAAAGTTTTTTCGCTGCCCAGCCAGATATCGTGTTTTTTACCTATTCAATCAGCGGCTTGCAGTGTGTGATCTCGATCTGCTTCGCAGTTAACGGAATTCCTAAGTACCTTATGGGAAATCTGCCTTCCTTGATGCCCATGATGTTGAAGATTTCCTGCTTTGTTTCGTCCTTCACGCCTCCATAAAATGCCACACTTTTGCTTTCATTAATAGTTAAACATGTTACCTCAGAAAAGAACGTTAGTGCAGCCCTAATAGTTTTAATGGAATCAACGTCCGCGTGCGCTAGAATGAACAAATCGTCAGCAAAGCATAAATGTGTTACCTCCTCTACCTCACAGAATGGGTGAAAGATGTATGGACGATTCTTTCGGAACATCGCGAAGATGCTCTCAAAGATCGCCATGATAGCTACGAAAAGGTAAGAAGAGAGGGGGTCCCCTTGCCTTACCCCGTTTTCACCCTTGAAATAGCCTCTGTGGACTCCATTGACGCTAACAACAAAGCAGGATGATGAAACGCATTGCATAATCCAATCGATAAAAATCATAGGAAAAGCAGAAACAACCAGAAAGTCTCGAATGGCTTCACATCTAATAGAGTCAAAAGCTTTCTTGATATCTATTTTGAAAGTCACTCTCGGGGATATTTTCTTTTTCCCGTAGCCTTTTAATAGGCTCTGCATGAGAAGAATATTATGAGAGATTGTCCTATCGGGGATGAATGCAGATTGATTAAGATTTATTATTTTTCCTATAACATTTTTAAAACGTTTAGAAATGATTTTTGAAATTATTTTATAAATCACATTGCAGCAGGAAATTGGTCTGAAATCTTGTACTTTCTCAGGTACCGCAATTTTGGGGATCAAGGTTAGGACCGTTGTATTCCATTGCTTTAACATCTTCCTGTTTTTGAAAAACTCCAGAACCCCATCAGTAACATCTTTACCCACAACCGACCAATTATCTTTGAAGAACTGTGCATTAAACCCATCAGGACCCGGGCTTTTATTCCCATCAATACTAAACAGAGCTTCTTTAACCTTAACCTTCGTGACCACCCTTATCAACTCGCGACTATCTTCTGCAGAGATTTTCCTATCAATAATTTGATACAAGGTATTCAGGTGACTTTGATGTGTATTTGAATGTTTATGTTTGATTATCTTATGAATGTGTGTAATGTTTGATCATATGGATTGTGCAATATTTTAAGGATATCAAATGTGTTAAATTAATGTTGTTAAAGGTCATTAGAAGTTGAGAAACTAAAGAATTTAACAATTTGTCAAGTGATAATTCTGAAAGTTATATAATTAACTTTCGGAAATAGATATCAAAACCGAAAGTTTTATATAAACTTTCGGGTTTTACACTTCTCAAGACCGAGAGTTTTATATAAAACTTTCGGTTTTGATATCTATTTCCGAAAGTTAATTATATAACTTTCGGAATTATCACTTGACAATTTTTTAAATTAAAGTATTTTTTCTTTCCAATATAGACTCCTAACTAATATAATCAAGTGTGAGTTATATTTTAAAAATTAATATTGTCTTTTATGTTAAAATGTTTATAATTGTGTTTGATTATATAGAGAAGTGTATATGAATGTTTATGTTTGATTATCTTATGAATTGTGTAATGTTTGATCATATGGTTTGTGCAATATTTTAAGGATATCAAATGTGTTAAATTAATATATTTCAAGGTCATTAGAAGGTGAGAAACCAATTAATTTAACAATTTGTGAATTGTTAATTCCGAAAGTTATATAATTAACTTTCGTAAATAACCATTAAAACCGACAGATATACCAAAACCTCACGGTTTTATCCAATTAAATTTAATGGTATATATGTCAAACCCGAGAGACTTAGACACATCTCTCGGAAATAAGAAATTCAAAACCGAGAGTTTTAATAAAACTTTCGGTTCTCAAAATGATCAAAACCGAAAGTTTTAATAAAACTTTCGGTTCTCAAAATGATCAAACTGAGAGTTTTAATAAAACTTTCGGTTTTAATCATTTTGAGAACCGAAATTTTTATTAAAACTTTCGGTAATTATCTTATTAAAAAAAATAAAAACCTTTTCTTTTCCCCCGATTCTTCTTCCCCCGATTCTTCTTCCCTCGATTCTTCTTGCCGTTTCTTCCGCCCGCCCGCGCCGCCTTCAATCTTCAAGACACGACGCCGCCCGAAGACGACGCCCAATAGAAGACGCCGCCGCCACCCTTCCAGTCGAGATCGACCACCATCAAGTCGTCACTGCGCGCCTTCTTTTCTCCTTCAAGGCGTCGCCGCCGTCGCCGCCGTCAACGCCGCTGCTCTTCTCGCCTTTAGATGTCCTTTAAAGGTTAGTTATTTCATTTTGAATTAGGTTAGTCAAATTAATTTTCATATTAACAGTTCTATATATGTGATTTAGGTTAGATATAATTGAAGTTTAGGTTAGAATTTTAGGTTAAAATTTTGATTTTTGTTAGATTGAAGTTTGATTTAAGTTTGATTTTGGTTAGATTTTTTGTTTAATTTAGGGTTTCAGTTTGATTTTGTTTTGGTTTGATTGGTTTGATTGTTTGTTGGTTTGATTGTTGTTTAATTGAGGTTTGATTTAGGTTAGATATGATTGAAGTTTAGGTTAGAATTTTAGGTTAAAATTTTGATTTTGGTTAGATTGAAGTTTGATTTTGGTTAGATTTTTTGTTTAATTTAGGGTTTCAGTTTGATTTTGTTTTGGTTTGATTGGTTTGATTGTTTGTTGGTTTGATTGTTTGTTGGTTTGAATGTTGGTTAGATTAAGTAATGATATGTTATATATTAGGTTGTTTTGATTTGATTAATGAATATTTGGTTATATTAATGTTGGTTATTGTTATTAGGTTTGGATTAGGAATTTCAGCCGCCCGCTGCCCGCTCGTCGATCTACATACGCTGCTTTTCTTCGTCGCTACATCCGCTGCTCTTCTTCGTCGCTCTTTTTGTGCAACGTTAGTTCTTGTTGGTTTATTATATGGTTAGGTTAGTTTAATGTTAGATTTATGTTAGATTTTCATGTTAGATTTAAGTCGAGATTTATGTTTGATTTGATTTATGATAGATTAGGTATTATGTTTGATTATCCGGGACCCCGCAGCCGTCTCACACTGTCTTCTAAAGTGGAAGACATTAAGTGCAGATCAATTGGATTCACTTTGGACTGCTATCAATGTAATACTTATTACTTGATTATACATTACGTCATTAAATACTTATTTTTAACATTTGAATGTTATTTTTTTCAGGATCCGTTCGAAGCTACTAATGGTGATATTGAGTCTTTTCGAAAGACCAGATTGGGACACACCAATCAGATATGGGATAGATGGCGGTCAGATTTAAAAAAGGCATCCGTGTCCACAAAGGAGACGAGGCGGCGGTACTGGATAATCCTCCACCAGACTACGATCGAGATGATTGGGAGTTTGTGTGTCGCAACCATTTCTTCACGGAAAAATTTAACGTACGGTTTCATAATTCAAATAAAAGTTGATATTAATTAATCTAACTTCATTTTTTATTTCAAATACAGAAAAACAGTCGTACAAATATTATTAACAGGAAGAAGCTGAAATTCCCACATCGTATGGGAAGTAGACCGTTTGCACAAATTGAAGAAGAACTGGTAAGTACATTATTTGTAATAACTTAATCTAAAGATTGTTATTAATTATATAAATAATTTATTTCAACAGGCGATTGAAATGGGACGAGCACCGTCTGTCATTGAAGTATTCAAGAGGACCCGTACCCCAAAACCGACAAAAGAAAACCCAACACCCGTCCCGGACGAACACGTGCAAGAGAAAATTGTAAGTGAATTGAATATACCTAGTTTTTTGTTATAGAAATGATACTTTATTTCAATTGTGCAGGTTGAGATGGAGGAGGTTGTTAGTAACGAACCTGGAATATTGGATTTTGAATTGACGGAGAGGGTGTTCGGACAACAAAAACACGGGGTAGTGTTCGGAATGGGATCAGGCGTCCGACCCACACACTTTCGTGAGGATCGTCGAAGTGGAAACAGTTCACAGCGAAACAATGAGCGATTGTTAGAAGAGAATCAAATAATGAAGCTCAAGCTGGAGGAACTGGAGAAGATGGATGAAGAAAGAAAGCGCAAAATTGAAGAAATGCAAGCGGAAAAGGAAGAAATTGTGACAAGAATGGAGAGGGAGAAGTTAGAAATGAACGCAAGAATGGAGAGAATCGAATTATATATGAGGCAACAACCACCTCCTCCCCCCACAAGCTAAGGTTGTTTCGATTCAAAACATGTTTTCATTAGTAGTTGTGTCAATTTGAATTTATAACAGATTGTTCGGATTATTAGTTTGGTTGCGAATTTTGTAATGATAATGATCATTTAATGTGACCGTTTAATGTATGTGTCATTTATTTTATTATTGATATATTGGTTTGGCTGAACAGGTTTTGGTTGCAAGCAAAATAATCAGCACTTTTTTAAAAATTTACGGGAAAAAACCGAAAGTAATATTGAAATCTCTCAGTTTTTCTTCAAATAGAAAAACCAAGAGATATTAGAAAACTCTCGGTTTTCTCCATTTTAAGAAAACCGAGAGTTATTAGAAACTCTCGGTTTTTCCACAAAGAGAAAAACCGAAAGTTTTCATATAACTCTCAGTTTTTCCATTTAAAGAAAAACCGAGAGTTATTAGAAAACTTTCAGTTTTCTTCAAATGGAGAAAACCGAGAGTTATATGAAAACTTTCGGTTTTCCTCTTTGTGGAAAAACCGAGAGTTTTCTAATAACTCTCGGTTTTCTTCAAATGGAAAAAACCGAGAGTTATTTGTAAAACTCTCGGTTTTTCCACAAAGAGGAAAACCAAAAGTTTTTCAATTACCTTTCGGTTTTACTCTAGGGGTATCTAAACCGAAAACTCTACGATATCTCTCGGTAAATGCCCAATTGTTTTTAACGAAAGAGTCAATACCGAGGGATGGCGAGAGTTACCAAAACCTTCGGTAATGTGTCTATACTGAAAGTTATAGGGTCAAAACCGAGAGTAAAAACTCTCGCTTTTGACCCCCTTTTCACCACTGATATTTAATTGAAAAAAATATGAATATTAAGTCAATTTTAAGCTTATTCTTTCCTTATTTTACAAATATTCGTAATTCACAAAACAAAATGACAATACATATATAATCTCAATAACCTTATCCTCCATCATTAAACTATTAAATATAGTATGGAATCAACATTAAGCATTCAACAAAATCCTCAAATGTAAGCATTCATATGTTGTTCCATCTATATTATAATTTGTCTAAAATTTTTAGAGTTATTTGGTTTATAAAAACACATAAGAATAGTTTTTTCTGTTGAACCTTTAATTTTTTGTGAAAAATGAAGCACACTCCATTGTCCTTGTGTTAATTTCAAGCCTCCCTGTAAAACACATATAAAGCACAATATTGGTGTATATTGAACACAAATAATTGTCAAAGTAAGCCTAAGTCAATTAGCGTTTAGACCAAGTGAAAGAAATATGTACTTGTATCAAAAAAAACTATCGATTGCACATCTAAAAATACTTCAAATATGATAATTACATTAGTTCCCTTTCACCACTATATATTAAATCTATAACATAAGATGTTAGGATCGACTATAACAATAGAAGGGGGTTGAATATTGTTGTACTAAACTTTATTTTTAATTCGATTTTAATCTTGTTATAGATAAAAATTTGTTTCTATTCTTTGTAAGAGGCCAACTTTCAGCCTAAAATCCCACATTCAACAATAAGGCACAAAACTCTCTAATGTTTATATTTTCACATTCTATAACAAGGCAGAAAACACCATTGTATGAGCATTTAAGTCTTATTTGCAAACACAACCTACCACTATATGTAATCAAATTACAAAATCTTTAAGAATAAAAAAATTGACTTAGTTAATTATGATATTTTTGTTGGATCTCTCATTATGGAAAAATGTAAGTGTAGACATTTAATTTTTACATTCGAATTTATAACTTTTAAAAAAATAGAGCGATTTAAGAACAAAAATTTTCAAAAATCCATACAAAGGTTAATTACACGGGATTTAAAATAATTAAGGTGGGAATGATGCAATCCCGATCTTCTACTACCGATTTCTTTGTTCCCCTGTTGCAGACCAATCAAAATGCAGGAGCATTATTATATTAATAAATTACATCTGAGTTGAAGGGAAGGGAGAGAGAATCCGGAACCCGAATTTCATTCCGGGTTCACCCTAAACGGCGGTAACGAAATATCTAGATAACGTATGGAGCGAAGCTCCCTTCCCCCAGGTTCCATGTCAAAAGGAATGAAGATATATTGTTTCGAGCGAAGCTCACTTCTTTCCAGGCGCCAGGTAATACGGAATGGAGAGAAGCGGTACGGAGCGAAGCATACTTCGCCCAAGAGCACTGTTGAACGTAATGAAGAGTTGCTTTTAGAGCGAAGAATACTTCGCTTCAATTATTTTTAATACTCTGGCGTTCATGTAAAACCCCCAACACACCCATGAAAACACCGTTTACCTATCATGTAAAAACATTTATTCATGTATGTATGTGAAATACAAAAATTAACAAAAATAATTTTTTTTTTATTAAATTTTTTTTAAGAGACGCTTTTCAGTGAATCATACTTCACTTCAATTACTTATTTTTATCTTAAAAAAATTTTAAAAATTTAATTTACGAAGAGACGCGTTTCAGTGAATCATACTTCGCTTCAATTAGTTTATATGTCTAGAGAATCGAGCGAAGCGTCCTTCGTCCAGGCTCCATGTAAGAAGGAATGAATTGATGCTTTTAGAGCGAAGCTTACTTCGCCCGGGAGCCATGTAAAATATAATCAATAGACTATTTTCGACAGAAGCATCCTTCGCCCAGGCGCCATGTAAAACGGAATGAATAGACGCTCTTCGAGCGAAGACTCTTTCGCCAAGTCGCCATGTGATATGGAATGAATAGACAATTTTCGAGGGAAGACTCATTCGCCTAGGTTCCATGTAAAAAAGAATGAATGGACTCTTTTCGAGCGAAGCGTAATTTGCCCAGGTGCCATGTAAAATGGAATGATTGTGAAGCTAGCTTCGTTTATGAATATAAAAACTCAACCTTGTGAAGCAAACTTTTTTAATGTTATAATTTCTATGAAGTTAAAATCTCTTTATGTAGGAATAAAACATATTTTTATCGCTACAAATCCCACTCTTCATTTTCATAACTGTTCACATTCTCTCTCTCTCTCTCTGAGCGATCATCTTTCTTTGAACTTTGAATCCATAGAGTTTTCTTCTATTCTACAAGGATTTCTTGTGAAAATGTCACAACAAAATGAAGGCAACAACATGCTAGTGGATACTTCTGACTCCCGAGAGATTGTCTTGGCAGTTTGTAAGAGCATAAACGAAATCACCCCCAATCCTGTATCCAATGACAACGTCGACGATAAACCGGAGACGTAGGTTAATCATATTGTGTTTATAGTTTTTTGATTAATATTACACCAGTTCATTCCATTTCTTTTGTAAAATACTGATTTATGTTCTCTCACTGAGAATAATGCGTTCGAGATTTTACATGAATATATATGTAAGGAAGAGGAAGAGAAATACGAAGACGAATACGAAGTCATCGGCTGATGAATCAGTTTCTATTGTTGCTGTCGAAGCTACTGATATTTCTACAGCTACACCTATCGATGAAGATTTACCACCACCTCCTCCAAAAACCAAAACCATAAAAAACTAGAAAGCAACATTTCTAACAAGATCATCCCCTCATGGCCTTTTTCACATGATTCCTAAATTGAGCGTAGAACAGAAGGAAGATGTGAAGGAAATCGGATTTTGTTCTGTTCTTACATTAGGTGTCTCCAATTTCCCTGGTCATTTTGTGAAACACGTAGTCAGATGTTTCGTCCTAGAGAAGAGTTCTCTAGTATTGGCCAACGGTGATGAGATCCTTATCGATGAAGACCTAGTCTAGTCCGTGCTGAACCTCTCGAGAGGGCCAATGAACGTAGTTGAGTCTGCTGGGGCGGACAAGAATAATGAACCTGAGTTTTTTAATTTCTTAAGGGATTGGAAGATGAGATGGAGCGGGGAATAATCAACTTCAGCTCCTGAAACACTTTCTATGATACCCAAGATATTAAGTAACACAAGTACAGACAACGATTTCAAAATCGACTTTGTTGTCTTTGTTGTCTCAAGTTTTTTATGTCCAATTCAAAATTCACGAGCCAGGTAACATTTATTCAAACATATTATATATCTATTTGTATTTATGAATACTTACACATGTATTCTATTAATTAAAGTTCAAAATTCTCAAATCCTTAATGGATATTGATAACATAAAGAATTTAAACTAGTGCATCTTCACACTACAACGATTGGTTGAAAGTGTAAGAAGTTGACAAGAAAAAGATAAAAATTTATATTTTGATGGACCTCTAACATTTTTATTGGTAAATAATTACTCTCTTGAATAAAAATTTATAGAAATGAAATATTCACTAACATGTTTCCCATTCTTTTACTTCAAATTTGCTACCCAGATGGTGTTTTTGTCAATGGTGTACGTCATCCTTATGAAAGGTCTTTTCCAATCATCTCTTGCTGGGATGACACCATATTGTTAGAGATTACCACGTTAGAAGCTCGTGCAAGTGGTTTTGGGCTGGGCAGGGCAAGGGCACGCCTAATAGATAAAGAACCTGAGATTGTAGTTAATTTATTGGAATTACCTGAAGACGATGAACAAGTATGTTGAAAGAAGAAATTGACTCACATTTGTCTATACTTTCATGTTTTTTAGACTAATAAGGTATGTTTTTTATAATCTACAGATGTTAACATCTAAAGTCTTGCAAACTTTTAAAGATACAACACAACAGCTGAATTACCCATCAGGCGAGTTAGAGAAACACAACATCGATCCCAAGCCTATTTTTTAGGCCGGTTTACTAAACCTAATAGAGTCTGAAGGGTTCATGAAACACTTGAAAGTGAATAATGCTGAGGGTTGTGTAAGTAGGGAAGATCCTCCAAAGGAGGCACTTGGGGACACTATAGAAAGTGTGGGCTTGAAATTGAATAGTCCCCTAGTTGAATACCCATGTGAGGATGCAGCTGAGCACAATAATGATAGTCCTTCACCCTCCGTTGAACGGAATGATGAGGGTGAAGAAACTAAAGCTTGCGAAGCTTCTAAAGCTTATAAAGCTTCTGAAGATGAGGATGAGGGGGGACGCGTCAACATTAGAGACTATACAAAGAGGAAGATCACAAAAATTCCATTGTACCAAAAAATAACCAACAAGGTATAGAGATTGGCCAATTTTGTGTTTTGTGAAGACCTTGATGAAAAGTAAGTGAAACATGCTTTTCTAAATTTGAAATATTAAAGTAGTTACGTTTAAATGAATCTATTTTGTAGGGAGGTACTGTACCAAGGGTCTCCGGGTAATATGACCCGTAAAGTATCGCAAACAATGAAAGATAAACAAGAAGTTGCGAGCGAAGTGGTGGACGCTTGGGCCATACATCTGCACTTTAAATTTAGTAGGTTAGCAAGGCATGCAAAACGAATAATTTATTTTTTAACAATATCCTATGTAAGTACTTCCCTTGGTTTTGTGCTATGTATTGCTCAATGTTCATGACTTTGATACTTTAGAGTTTATTTGCAGATTAATATGCGATTTAATTACAGCTCATTTTCCTGTTGCTTCAAGAAGACATGAAGAACGTCAAAATAACAGAAGAACACATAAAAAACGCTGACCTGGTATGTACATAACCATTCCAAGTAACGGATTTCATTTATGCTTCTAGGCAATGATATCAAATAATTCATTCTTGTATTCTTTTTTCTGATATTCCTACCGTTTCTCCATGCCGAGCATTACTTTCTTGTATGTGCCAATATGTCTATTTCTAAAATCGAAGTAATAGACAACGCAAGACGTCCGCGTGATGTTAAATTTCTAGAGAAGTATACCAATTTGGCTAGCCACATTAATAATTTTGGGGCTTTCTTGGGAGAACTAGGCCCAGTACAACTAGCTGTAAAAATTAAAAAAATGAAGAAAATGGCTCCAAAGTTGAAGTGGGAAGATAGTACAAACAAAATCGACTGTGGTATATATTTAATGAGACATATGGAAACATATAGAGGAGATATGAAGAAGTGGAATATTGACATCACTAGCGACAATGTAAGTATTAAACATATGTTAGTCTATGACAATTTTTTATATATTTTCTTATACTTTCTCTTGTTGTTTTGAAAGTCGAAGAAGTTTTGAGTACACTGAGGATAAAATATTTATACAGATTTCATATGTCAGACCACAATGTCAATAATATTCACTTAAAGAAGTCAATTAGATTAAGATTTTAGATTTGTATGTATAAATGAATTTTAGTTAGTGTACTTTCACTTTATGCACTTATAATTTATATATGTTTATAATAGAAAACTTTCCATGATTATATTTCACATTCTGCTCTTCTTGTACCCATATTTTTAATCGTTACTACCGGATAAAGGTATTGAAAAACATCTCTTCATGAATGTGAAAATATGTATTCCTTCATGAAGCGATTTTAACTTCACAGAAATTATAACATTAACGAAGCTAGCTTCACAATGTTGAGTTTATAATTTGATAAACAAAACTAGCTTCACAAGTTCTATTTTTAAATTCATAAACGAAGGTAGCTTCACAAGTTATGAAGCGATTTTAACTTCATAGAAATTATAACATTAACGAAGATAGCTTCACAAGGTTGAGTTTTTAATTTCATAAACAAAGCTAGCTTCACAAGTTCAGTTTTTAAATTCATAAACGAAGCTTGCTTCACAAGTTATGAAGCGATTTTAACTTCAAAAAAATTATAACATTAACGAAGCTAATTTCACAAGGTTGGGTTTTTAATTTCATAAACAAAGTTAGCTTCACAAGTTCAAATTTTAAATTCATAAACGAAGCTAGCTTCACAAGTTATGAAGCGATTTTAACTTCACAGAAATTAAGAGTTAAGATAATCGGTTGCATGAAATTGAATTTATTATCTATATCTTAATATAGGAGCAAAGAGAATTGGGGCTTCTTGAGTGAAACAATCTCTATCGATTGCAGGAATACTCATAGCTTAATCCCGAACACATATCGAATTCGAGTTACTATGATTCGTGAATAGAATCAAGTTTCTTCTATTTTTAAAACATCATTTGAAATAGAACTGGGAATAGTCCATTCCCAATTAGCTTTTATCAAATCTCCCAACACCATAGACAAATAAGGAACCATAAAGCATGACAAAGTAACTTGCATCCCTTCTTTATGACAAGAGATAACAAAAGGCATGGTCAACATTTCAACCAGCTACGAAGATCACTTTGTAAACAAAAATAAAAAAGATTCTATTGAAATATTCCCTAAACGATAAGAAATTCCTCAAAAGTTGACGACTTTAGTCTAGTTGCGAAGGACATTTTTCCACGTTAAAACCAAAGGACCTCTCAAACACGACCGATCGATGTTTTGAAAATTTGCGAAGGTCACTTTGTCAGACCAAAAATATATAAGTTTCCAATTAGAACAACTCCTCTCATAAACAATCCTCAGCTGAATTATTATTTTTCATCCAACTGTGCAGGTCATTTTGTATAAGACCTCTCAAAAACTTATCTATTGATAGGAACAATAGGTCATTGTTATGATTTATAAATCCCTATTTTAATAGGCATATGTATATGTCATTGTCCTAAACTATCCCCTCAGAATGATTATTATCACCGTCCCCCAAAGTAAGTCATATCTTATGATAGACATCTATGAAAGTCATTATTATGACCAATCTTTAGTGGAAAATTCCATCTCTTGAAGCACATATCGTGATTATTATCACTATTCTCTAGGAGAATCCTATTTTTTATAGGTAAAAATTGTCTTACATGCAGTTGATGAGACTACTCCCCAATTAAGTCATATCTCTTGATAGACATTATCGATCATTGTTATGATAAAACCATAATTAAGGCAACCTTTAAGGTTATTATAATAATCCATTACCAACTAAAGCCATGTCATATTACAAGCATATAATAAGACTATTGTGATAGTTTATCTCCAACAAGATTCAAGAGATAAAGAATGATCTTGTAGCGATCCGACCTATGAATCATGATTATAATACATTCACAACATTTATTGCCATCCATGTTCTATCCTTCTCCCTTATAGGTTAGGGTACAAATTTCTAATGTTTAACCTCGGACCCACGTTTTCCAAAAACAAAGTTTGTTTTATTCAAACTCGATTTGAGGGGGGCATTCTGTAAGCATGAAAATTTGACATACCCAAATATATAATAATATTTTGAATTTTAAAATAATATTTTGAATTTTTTTAATTCAACATAATTCAAAGGAGAGGTCAAAATTAAATTAGAATTAATTAATGTAATAATTAAACCCTAATTAAAATGAATTAAAAGCCAAAAATAACTTGGAATTAAAATGTTATATTCATTTTACCTAAATTAATCCCAAAAAGGGGTTAAAATAATTTAATTATAATTTTAGACATAAATTATGTGTAATTTATAGCATAAAATTATCAAATAAATACTCAAAAATACTCAAAAATAAAATAAAATGAACATAATTTTTATTATGTTTTTAAAAATATGTTTGCGTATTAATTTGGTGAAGACAAATGAAAGAAATAGTTAAAAAATCGATTTCAAATAAACTTTTTAAAAAAAAATAATAACTAATGATCTAGTGTGACCGAAATTACAAAAATCGGCTACAGCATGAATTTCATCAATCGGACGAGCGCCCTTCATCAATCGGACGAGCGCCCGATCTTCATCCAACGCACTAGGATACTCCACATAGTCAGTTGTAACCGAGAAGATGCGCGTCTGTGACCACACATGATCAACTAACGGGACGTCAACCCCGTTAGCCGAAAACTCCCGAACGCCTGAAAAACTGCCAACGGATCGCAACAGCGCATTTTAGTGTATGGAAATGATGCCATTTTTGTCGTCTTCTTCGCAAACTCCAGAGAATCGCGCTAAATGTCGGTGATCTTCTAGAAATCCTATCTTCGTCGTTTCTCATCCTTATCCCTCCAAACTTCGCCTACATGCACGTCTCTATATCTCCATAATTTCTTCTAGGGCTTGAATTCAAATTCTACCCTGAAATTAGTCTCACGAGGATAAATCAGAAATCAAAGGGATGAACTTCAGAAGCCAAATTAAAAACAAATTTGACTTCGAACCCGACATAGCTTGGGTATAAGTACAGGTCTCCTTATTTCAATCCATTGAAAATAATCTAAATATCACATCTTATTCAAAGATCATCATCGGAGCTCTGATGACTTCTTTGGAAGAAACTGTTCTGGTGTTCTCAACTTTGATTCAGAGATTTGGAAAAGCTTCCTTATGATTATAAAAGTGTCTCCAATCACAAGTAAGCTTTCGAACAACCTATAATTCATGTTGTGATTCAAAATTGAAAATTTTCAATTTCAATCATGTTAAACTTATTTATGGTTCAATTTTGTACTTTCTATAGTTGAAATCGATTCTCAGATGATTTCCAAGATTTCTACCGAAAGAGATTTCATCAATTTTATTTGAAAAATATGGAAATTTGAATTTTTCTTGTTCTTGAACTTTTGAGCTTGGATTTTGATTCAAATAGCTGCCTAACATGTTTGTAAACATGTTAGGATGAATTTCAAAGCATATAACATACATCCCGAACATGTTTGATCGAACTAAAATTTTTCAAAATAAAATTTTAAATTTCAGTTTTGAAACTTATTATAGAGCTTCATTGATGTTCTTGTTTTGGTCATGTTTGATTATAAACACCACTTGAAAGCTGTTGTAACAAGAATTAAGCCATGAGATAGCCTAATTCGAAAGTTCATAAATCTTGCCTTATAAATCATTTCAAAAAATTTACTGTCTTAGAGCTCGATTGATCGGTTCTAAGATTATGGGATGTGATCTCTACATCCATTTGAGTTTATAGCAACTTACATATCACGTTTTTCAGGATCTGTATCAAAAGTTGTAAACCTATAACTTTGAACCAAATGAAGAACACTTGGTATTCTTGGATCGAGTCTTGTAGGACCGATGATCGAGACCAAGGACCGAGAAAATCAACCTAGAACCTAGACCAATGACCGATATTCTTGAGTTAAGACTAAGCCCTAGGACCGATGTTCTTGAGCTAGAACTGAGAAATCCGACTAAGGGTTTTCACATAGGACCGTGAAATCTGACTTGAGACCGAGACTCCCAAGTCTTAGGACCGAGGGGTCCAACCTTGGGACCGAGTTTTCTAAACAAAATAAATGATATAAATAAATCTTTTGCTAACCAGACTTTTAAAAAATACAACAATTTTCAACGGGCGAGGAGGATATAGCGCGCAAGTCTTTTCCCGAGCGTAACTAAATAACGAATCTTTTATGGAAACTCTAGTGTTATTACGTTTTTATACGTACACTAAAATATTTATTTTTAAAATCTTCAAACTAAGCGTGAAAGCTATATTTTTGTACAAATCATATTCTTAAATAATGTTTTACTTAAAAGAGATTTTTGACGTGTAAACTGAGGCTATATTTTTTATAACTTTAACCAGCTCAGTCCGGCCTGACTTTTAAATCGGAACCTATAAACCCGAGAAACCAGACGTTGGTGCCAGATATCACCGGGAGTGCGCGTACAATAATAATTAAAATTATAAAATAATTTTAAATTTAAAAAAATTAATAAAAATAATATCAAAAGAATTATTAGGAGACTCACATTTTTATTCATATAATATATATTTTTTATTATATTATATTATATTTTAATTTAATTTATATTATTTAAGTTAATATTTTATTTTCATATTTTAATTTAGTATGTTTTGTTTTAATTATATATATTATATTTATAAAATTAAATAAGTTATTAATTGAACGAGAATATAAATAGATTTAGATAAAATGTTAATTTAAAGTTAACTAGATTAGGTCATTTGCCTAATTGTGTTTATGTCGTTTCGTGTTTATATGCTCGTGCTCGTGTCGTGTCCGTATCGATTCATGAGCATGTTACGATCGTATAAACCCATAATCGTGTGGTTATTGTGTCGTCTTTTGCTTGTGTCGTGTCCAACTCACGACCCGAATATGATAATATTATATCGTGTCGTTCCGTACTAATATCGTGTTGATACGACCCATTTTCTAGCACTATTACTAAATAGTATTAGTTTAATTTTTGCTCACATTTTTATTTTATTTCTTTTCATTTTACTTTTCTTAACCAAAAAAACATTCAAAGAAGAGATAAGAACTCCATTCAGGTCAAGGGTCGTCGAACCAATCAAACACGCTAGCTCAATTAATTTGATGAGAAAACTTATAAATAAGCCCTTAAACTCTTTTTAGATTTTATATATGCTTTAAAATTATATTTTTCTTATTTAAGTCCTTCAATTTATAAAGAGATTTAAAATAACTCAATTTTTCACATTATGGTGGGAATTTCATTTGAATCATTTCACATTGTATACCATCATTAGAATTTAGGGAGACTGAATGAGCATTACTTAAGTCTAATGTATTTTTCAAACAAGTACTTACTGGATGTGTCACAAATTAGTTTGATATTATATGGAGGATTAGTTATTTGATCTTACAAGTACTTACTGGATGTGTCACAAATTAGTTTGATATTATATGGAGGATTAGTTATTTGATCTTTTCTACCGTATATCATGGTTTCAACTCTATGTTAGTTCTTGAGTGAAAACCACACTGACGTATTAAAATTTTAAAAAGTAAGTTAGATTGATTTTTTAGCTTTTGTCAAATTTTATATTAAAGATATGGAGGCTTTTGCTTTTAAATTTCAATTCTCATCTAACAGATAATAATTTCATTTATAGTGCTTACTTTTCATTAATAATTGAATTCTATATTTATATATATTAAGAATATTGGTAATGCTTATGTTTAAATGTTAATTATATATATATTAAAAATTATAACATTAATATATTCAAGAACACTTTTAATTTTGAATTACTTACATGAAATTGATATTTTATCATGAATCCTTATAGTTATAATTATATTTAAAAATTGTAAAAAATAAATAAATATAAATTTTTTATTAAGTTTGAAAAGATTAAAAATATAGGAAAAGTCAAACAAATTTTATTGTGATAAATATATATATATTTTTTCAATGCACTTTTTATTAAAAACATTTATACTTTTTCCGAAAATATAATAACAAAATGCCCAATTTTATCATAATAATTTGAACTGTTTTGAAAATATGATAAAAAGAAAATATGAGTTGATTATAAAAAGAAGAACTAAAGGAAAAAGAGAGAGAGAGAAAGATAATCTTCTATAATTCCAAGTCAAGGCCTACCTCGAAACAAAATTCTTGACAATTCAAACTCAAATGAACTCATAGCATCACTAATATATAATATCTTCCTAGCAATTTCCCCATCTCTTATAAGTCCTATAAATTCCCTTCATTTTCTCTCAACTCCAACACCAAACAATCTCAAAAATGTTATTCAAAATCACACCCCATGCCTTACTGAGCCTGGCACTGGCCGGAATCCTCATCGGAGCTCTAGTAGGAATTGCAACCGCCCAAAACTGTGGCTGCGCCGCCGGCCTCTGCTGCAGTCAGTTCGGATTCTGCGATCAGGGTCCAGATTTTTGTGGGACCGGATGTCAATCTGGGTCCTGCACAGGCTCCAATGGGGTAGTGGTGGGTGATATAGTTACGGATGCGTTCTTCAACGGAATAATTAATCAGGCCACCGGAGATTGTCCTGGCCGGGGATTCTACACCCGTCAAGCGTTTCTTCAGGCCCGAGAATTGTTCACTGCGTTTGGAACTATCGGCTCTGAGGATGATTCGAAGAGAGAAATTGCTGCCTTTTTTGCTCACGCAACTCATGAGACCTTTACCCGTAAGAACTTATAAGTAAAAATGTTAACAAGTGCTGTAAAGATTGGATTAATATGATTTATTTTTTCTTTTTTGATGGACAGATTTCTGTAAAATAGAAGAAGTAAACGGGGCTTCTCAAAACTACTGCGATCCAACAAAAACACAATACCCATGTGCTGCCGGCAAGCAATATTTCGGGCGAGGACCGATCCAGCTTTCGTGGAACTACAATTATGGACCCGCCGGCGAACGCCTTGGTTTTGATGGTTTGAACAATCCCGAGATCGTGGCGACAGATCCTTTAGTGTCTTTCAAAACAGCTTTGTGGTTTTGGATGACGAATGTTCATCCAGTAGTGACAACCGGTCAAGGGTTTGGGGCCACGACCAGGAAGATTAATGGTGATTTAGAGTGTGATGGGAAAAGGCCGGATCTTGTTAATGCTAGAATTGGGTATTATAGAGATTATTGCAGTCAGTTTGGGGTTGATCCTGGTTCTAATCTCTCTTGTTAGAACTATAGAAAGAAATAAGAATTTTATTGATGTAATACAATAAATTTAGCTGAAAAATAAGAGAATAAGTTTGGGCTTGTAACTTGTCAATTTCTTTTTGAAGAAATATAATAATTAATTTTATTTTAAGTTTAACAAAAACACAATATATATATATATATTTTTTTGGAAAACGACATAGTTATTTCATTAAAAATACCCAAAAGAGGAAAAAAACCTACATGAGTTCATGAATTAAAGCAAAACAAACATTTAATTTAATTTTAAAAAGCCAGAATTACAAACCAAATAAGTAAACACAAAATGAATTATAACTTTTCAAACAAACAATCAATAATAATTTTATGATCTCGCCTTGAAATTGCTAGATTGAGTGATTTCATAGTAGTTAATGCCCCAATTTTGACATAAACACCAATTTTTCTCATTTTTGGGAATTCGCCTCCAAGTTCAAACAAGAGAATTGCAATCAAACTTTATGCTATTCCAAACATCATCAACACCACCTCTAAACCTCGTGAATACTCTTGAATTTCTTTCCATCGAAATATGGTAAACTATAGAAGCAAAACCACATTTAAATATATTTGAATGGAAAATATTACCTTTAGCTTTCAAGATGACCATCTCTTTGGTATCAATCCAATTCGAGGGGAAAAAACTAACTCCATAATTTTTGTAAACCGTCTCCATAACTCGAGTGTAAACGGACAGCCACCAAATAAATGATCCATCGTCTCTTCATTATCATCACAAAGAATGAATTTAAAATCCGGGATATCCATAAATCGCTTAAGTCAATCCCTAGTTGAAAGTCTCTTCCTAAACAACAACCATAACACAAACTGTTGTCTCGGAATGAATTTGGAGGACCATACAACATGAGTCCAACCCACATCGTTCCCCCTCTCACGAATAGACTCCAAAACTAGATTAGAATTGAACTTTTCGTCTCTTTCCACCTTCCAAACCTACGAGTCGATATTGTTATTAAAGTGTATTGTTTGCATGAAGCTAAGAATCCTAACACCTTTTGGAATACTCCTCAGGAGAGTATTATAATCTCCATCCCAAATGTCACGAACCGATGAATTAAGACAGTCCATTCGAATGCGCACACCACCAAATTCTGCCTTAAGAACAATAGGCAGATTTTCAAACCATGGGTCATACCAAAACAAGGTTCCCCGACCATTTCTTAACCGGATATCAAACAAAGATATAACGATGTCCTTAAGCTTGAGAATCTTCTTTAGTGACTAGGCCATTTCCGGTTTAATCTTTGAAGTCCATATACTCTTTTCATTTTTCATAAACCTTGAAAACACCCACTTATCCCATAACGAGTCTTGTTTCTTTTCTAACGCCCAAAAATGCCTCATCGTAAAAGCCTTTTTCCATTCAATGCAATTTTCTAGCCCTATCCCTCCTTCTTCTTTCGGCTTACAAACATCAACCCACTTCACTTTCTTTCCATCTCTTCCTTGATTCCGCCAAATAAAGTTTCTCATAAGAAAATCAAGATCCTTCATTACCTTCTTCGGGAGAATGATTTGTTGTTCCCAATACCCTATGATTCCCATGATGACTTTCGTAACCAGCTTTATCCGACCCGCGTATGATAGTATTTTTGTTGCCCAACTATTCATTGAATTCTTGACTTTCTCTATAAGCAGCCTACAATGTGAAATCTGTAGTTGCTTAGCCGATAATGGTATTCCTAAGTAATGAACCGGTAAAGTGCCCTCTTGAATCCTCATAATGTAAAAAATACTAGCTTTTGTTTCCTCCTTCACGCCACTATAGAATGCCAAATTTTTAACTTCATTAATAACCAAACTTGTAACACTAGAAAAAATTGTTAATTATTCCTTAATAGTTTTAATAGAGTCAACATCAGCATGTGCCATAATAAAGAGGTCGTCTACAAAGCAAATGTGTGTAATATCTTCCTCCCAACATTGAGGATGGTAGATGTACGGAAGATTCTTTTGGAGCATTTTAAAAACGCTCTCAAAGATCCCCATGATGAGAACGAAAAGGTAGGAAAAGAGGGAATCTCCTTGTCTTACTCTGTTTTTACCCTTGAAATATCCATCATGAACTCCGTTAATGCTTGCAATGAAATGAGGAGTTGAAATACACACTAGTAGACAAATGACTATTAAAGACGGCAAAAACCGTCGTTAAAAGCCTTAATACCGACGTTAATAATTACTAACGTCGGCGAACAAAGCTGTCGTTCGTGGACACTATAAATCTCGACGTTCAAATTTTTTGATTATTAACCACACCTTTAGGAAGAGGAAGCAGTGGTTAATAATACTGTATTATTAACCACGTTTTGGGTAACGCCGTGGTTAATAATACAGTATTATTAACCACGACTTTGGGCAACGTCGTGGTTAATAATACTGTATTATTAACCACGACTTTAGAAGAACGTCGTGGTTAATAATTTTAAAAAAATTTAAAAACCACGGTTATTTTTTTATTTTCGCAAAACCTGTTTTAAATATTTTTACGAAAAAAATACAATACAAAAAAATACAATTCATAAATCAAATTAAATCCAAATTCGACAAAATTCTAAAATAGTAATACAAAAATTTGAAATTAAATTGTAATGTAAATCATTGATTGGGGGAGGAAGGAAAATCTTAGACATGAACAATAATCGGAAAACCTGAAGCACTCAGAAAATCTTGAATAATAGGTCATTTAATTGAGTCAAAGACTTTCTGAATATCAACTTTAAAAGCTACCCGAGGAGAGATGCATTTCCTACCGTAACTCTTTAAAAGCCCCTACATAAGAAGGATATTATGCGATATATTTCTACCTGGTATAAAAGAAGATTGACTTAAACTAACAAGATTAGGCATAACTATTTTAATTCGTTTAAAAAATAATTTTTGAAATAATCTTGTAAATCACGTTACATCACGAAATAGGTCTAGAGTCACGAATTCCCTCGAGTACAAGGCACTTCGGGATCAAATTGAGAACCGTAACATTCCATTGCTTATTCTGAAAAAAAATCAAGAATGCCTTCGCTAACCTCATGCCCAATCACACCCCAATTTTCCATAAAAAACCTCGCATTGAAACCAACGGGACTTAGACTCTTATCCCCACTCATACTAAATAAAGCCTGTTTAATTTCCTCTTTATTGACTACTTCAATCATTCGACGACTTTCTTCCATGGTGACTTTCTTGGTCAAAATCTGATGAAGAAGGTGGTTTTCCTTACTGGTTTGATAGGATCGGCTTTATCGATAGAGACGGGGGTCTGGCTAAGGATGAAGGCTTATGAAAAACAGTTTGAAAGAAATCCTGTTAAGGATTTAATTCGCTTTCTATTCTACGCAAACTTGTGTAAACACTTGAAACGGATTCAAGGCGGAATTGTTTACTTGAGTTTGAAGCACAAGATGAAATATGAAAAGATGACAGAAAATGAAGAACACAACAGTTTGTTTATGGATATTCGGAGAAACTCTCCTACGTCACCCCTTCTTCTAACCACCAGAATGATTCACTATATGATGATAATCAAATACAGTTTACACACACTTAGCTCACTATTGAACAGAACACTTTCTGTTCAATTACAAGAAGATGAAGAATATCACTCAACTAATGGTGATTTTGATTCTAGCTCTCTCTCTCGATTCACACACAGTACAATCAGAAAGTAGCTTCAAGAAAGTAAGTTCAGTAAGCAAGATGATTGAATAGTCTCTCTCTGCAAAATCAGAATGCTTGTTCGTTCAGAAATTAGCTAGGTTGCTCGTGAGGTCAAGTGCTTTGTACATTACTCTAAGGATCGGTTAAATACTAATCATGAGCTAACGGTCGAATCTTCAAGAATGATACGTGGCGCTCTTCCATTGGAAAGCCTCCATTGTACACAACAGACTCTGAGCACAAGGATCGTGGCCATACCGAACTGGTAGTGCACCGAATATTTCATCAGGGATGTACCTGCAAAACGGGTAATTTGAGGAAAATTCTCTTACGTGGCATTCCATGATTGGATGAATATAGCTGTTGTACTAATCTTCACAGGAAAGTGGAGAAGAAGTAGGGTACATCTATAGCACGCGGGTAGGAGAAATGCTAGATTCAAGCGTATTGCTTGAACAGAGCATTAGACGTATTTCAGTTAGACGGATCAGTCTAATGAAATAAGTCAACTCCTTCTGATGAGAAACGTCTATTAGACCGCCTAGTCTAATACAATTAGACTCGCGTCTAATATCAATAACCATTAGACGGGTACGTCTAACTCCACTAAGTTAGACTACCACGTCTAATTCCGGTTCTACCTCAGACTAGTCTGAAGGAGTTAGACCCACGTCTAACTTTCAATTAATTAGACAACCCGTCTAATTATAATAACCATTAGACCGGTACGTCTAACTCCACTGAGTTAGACTACCACGTCTAATTCAGGTTCTACCTCAGACTAATCTGAAGGAGTTAGACCCACGTCTAACTTTTTGAATTAATTAGACAACCCGTCTAATTCTGTGTATTCATTAGACTACCCGTCTAATTCTTTACACATCTATTAGACTTACAAGTCTAACTCCGATGAGTTAGACTGTACGTCTAATTCCATTAGACTCACGTCTAATTCTATTAGACTTACATCTAATTCCGTGTATTCATTAGACTATCCGTCTAATTCTTTACGTCTATTAGACTTACACGTCTAACTTCGATGAGTTAGACTGTACGTCTAATTCTATTAGACTCACGTCTAATTCCATTAGACTTACGTCTAATTCTGTGTATTCATTAGACTACTTGTCTAATTCTTTACACATCTATTAGACTTACACGTCTAACTCCGATGAGTTAGATTGTACGTCTAATTCCATTAGACTCACGTCTAATTCTATTAGACTTACGTCTAATTCCGTGTATTCATTAGACTACCCGTCTAATTATTTACACGTCTATTAGACTTACACGTCTAACTCCGATGAGTTAGAGACTGTACGTCTAATTCTATTAGACTTACGTCTAATTCCTTGTATTCATTAGACTACCCGTCTAATTCTTTACACGTCTATTAGACTTACGTCTAATTCCTGCGTCTATTAGATTGCCCCGTCTAACTCCGTTGAGTTAGACTGAGTGTCTAATTTCATTAGACTTGCGTCTAACTTAATGCGAATGGAGATCAAAATTGGTCTAATGAACCTCATTAGATCCAAGTCTAAAGACATGTTGTCTTAATACACCTGTATCAAAACACATAAATTATTTCATCATCAAAATATCAGTGGGTAAATTATTTCAACACTTAGTCAAAATAATTTGACCCAACAATTTCCCCCTTTTTGATGAAGAAATTGCAAAACTGCATACATACAAAACAACATGCATTCATCCAATAAATAAACAAACAACTTGTTCACTTACACCAACCATTCAAAAGAACCAGTATTCGAAAAACTTATCAAAAACCATGTTCATTAAAGTTTAAACAGAGTAAAAGAAGAGAGATCACTGTTCTTCCCTTTTTACTCGAGGATCGGTTGGATTCATTTCCTGCCCGGGAAGCATGTTCATGAAGTGAGGATATCCGCGACCACCACGACCTCCTGCATTTGATCTTCCTCCACGCTCAGCAACCCTTCCACGTCCACCTTGATCAGCATTAGACAACCTATTCCGGCCGCCACCATTTCTTCCACCATGCTCAGAACCACTTCGACCACCGCCTCTCTTGGCTGGCCTAGGATTATCATCAGAAATTGTGGCACACCTGGATCTTGTTCCAGTTTCTACGCCATCGTTCCTCCTGCTAGACTCACCTTGAACTAGTCGAGGTTGAGCACTTTCAGCATTGCCTAAGGCATCTTCCTTAGCTTGAAACTTCCTGGCGAGGTTCTCAGCAAAAGTTTGTCGTTCATTGTCATTTCTACTCATGCACCCTTGCATTTCTACCAGCTGATTCTTCACCAAGGCGAATTCATCCAAAGTTTCCTTGTGTCGTTCGTCATTAATGTGCCGCTCAATGTCAAATAGTTCAGTTTGATGGCTGAGGCATTTCTGTTCAAACTTTGAAAATTTTACATTTGAGACATGGGTCTCATACGTATTCATCTTCAGAGTCTTATCCAGCTCAGTTAAGATCTTGAACATATTGCTGAAGTTTGCTCTATCTTCTTCCCTGGATATCATTGACTAACACATGGTCTTCTGCATTGAGGAAAGCATAGACCTCATTGATTTTAACATTTTATCTCTTCCATCAGATGGACCTTCATGGGAAGACACTTCTTCAGAATCTGCAGCCATACTTTGAATAGGCTCAAAGTTTGTATGAACCTGCAGGGATTGCTCAGGCTGATGAACTTCAGCATCCTTAGCCGCTTTCTCTTGTGCCTCTTCATCGTCAACTTCTCTTTGTGCCCTTTCGAATCTTTCGAGCAAGCTTCCAGAATAGTGATGGGGAGTGGTTATGTTTTCGTGAACACTTCCCACAACACCTTTGGGAAATAAGTATGTCTTAACAAATTTGGGTTGCTCATCCTGTTCCTCCTCAGACGAGTAACCTTCTTCTTCATCACCTTTTTCTTTAGAGGGTTCCCCCTCAGTTCTTGTAGTCTCTGGCTGAGTTGCCTCGGCCAGTGTTTCTTGAACACCCTCTGTTCTTACAACAGGGGTTATGATCACATCTTCTTCATTAGGAGCTTTCGAAGCCTCCTCAGCTACACCTTCCACAATTCCTTCTTCAACATTTGTTACAAGAGCTTGTTCAGGCTCTTGAACATTCACTATTGCTTCATCTTCATTGGGAAGCTCTTGAACAGGGTGATCTAGAATGCGTCTCTCTTCGGCAGACAGGGTCCTGAATTCGATCAGGAGAGCAGCATCAGATTCATCGGCATTTGGAATATCCATGGCCTCTTCTACGTTGAGCGGTTCTGCGCTAGAGCAATCGGCGCCATGAATATATCTGGAAGCAGCAGAAACATTGCCTTCCAAAATATCATTCAATTTCTTTAGGACTTTGGCTTCAACAACAGCTCCTTTTGCGTCAGAGTTGAAGTTTGCTTTCCTGGCTTCATAAATTGAAAACAGAGTTTTCCCAGGAATGCAAGCTTCCACCAACTCTCTTTTGTTCAAAGCTTCAGCCACATCTGAAGTTCTTGCCAACTTCAGGACCTTCTTCTCGTTTGCCACTCTTTTCTTCCATTCTTTTGTTATGGCAGCATTGGACAGAGAGTCATTATAGCTAGAGGACAGCCTCTCAGTACGCCAGGAATCATAGATTTCTAATTTCTCGGACGAAAGAATCTTTACTTGATCCAAGATCAAATCAACGATTCATCTTGCTTCAGACACCTTTTCTGGGGCTTGAAGAGCGATAGACTTTCCTTTTCCAACAACCTTTACAGGTTTTGGAACAGGTCTTGGTTCACCAATAACGATTCCTTTTGCTCCTTTCCTGGCCCGCAACAGTTCGAAGGCCGATTGAGGTCTCAAACAGAGCTCAGCAGGAAGCTCTCTGCAAACAATTTTTCAAACCACCAAGGAATCCTTGGGAGCAGGAATGATGGGTTCACCAGCAACAAGGGTAGGAACAACACCTTGTTCTGGTATGGATGACTCTGTAGCACCGGCGGCTACCTGATCAGATTGGGTAACAGGGGATTCCGCCCTGTTAATAGATTCAACAATTGGACCGACTGATTCAACATCGGGCCCTTTAGAAGATTCTCTCAGGGGAGAGAAAACAGATTCGGCTTGTTCCACTTCGGGAACAACAAATTTTGGCACAGCAGCCAAAGACTTAGATGACTTTACCTTAGCGGATTTAGACGCACGGGGCGCCTTTGTCTTCTTCTCCTTTGAGGCACAGGACCTCGAAGGTTTCCCCACGAAAGTTGAGGGAGTGGATAATGATGTCATCGGGGTTGCAGCAAGTACGCCTGGACCTTGCTTTACCCTTGAATCGACAGATTCCGTGTCCTTCTGACTTGGACTCTTCATGCTGGAAGAACTAGCCTCCGATTCATTCACGGTTATGATTCACTTTGCCCCTGTTGACACAACAGAAGTAGAGGGCTTCGATCGAGTGGAAGGCCTTCCACCAGTCTGGAAACTAGAGGCCCCAGAAGCAGACTCTAGGTTGTTCTTCACTCTGATCAAAGTGCTGGCAACCATAGACGCTGTGAAAACTCTTGTAGAGTTGATCTGTGCCGGTTCGCCGACAGGAACCCCTAGAAACTTCAATAAGTGGCTTAGTTGAGCCGCATAGGGGATACTCTCCTTGTTACTCTGGAAGATAGAGTAACACAGATTCTTGAACAGGGTATGACCCCAGTTCACTTGGATTCCTTTGGAGATGGCGCACATATAATCAAAGCGGTCTTGACTGTAGAGGTTGAACGAACCGGACTTCCCTTGCAGCGCCTTCACCACAATGTCGTTTAGGAGAATAAAATGGGGCTTGAATACCTTCTTATATCCATTAACATGGATTTTAGAACCATCAGCAGAGAAGGAAGTCTTCATTTCCTCCATGACTTCAGAAGAGAGCACCAAATCGAACAGATGGCCCTCCATTGGAAGTTCAAAGAACTCCGCATACACCGCTTCATCAAATGAGATCTCTTTATCATTAACGGTTGCTACGATTGAATCATCCACCATAACCGTCGTTTTGAAGAACTCGCGAACTTCATCTTCATAGAAGATGAACGGTCCGCCTAGATACTTCCTCAACCCAGAATATTCTAGGGTTTGGAACATCTTCATCACTTCCGGTTGATCATAGGAGTACACCGATGGAAAGTCCACCTGCAATGTATAGTGACCGAGCGTGATTTTCTTCACCATTTTGAGAGAATATGAATCGATACGATATTTCAGAGAGTTTTAGTGAGAGAAATGCAAGAAAACTAGGGTTCTTAGAGATTTCGAGAGATTGAAAGTTTTCAAAATCATGCAGGAATATCCTTATATAGATGAATCATGGAAATATTGAATAACCGTCTATTCTAGGGGTATGGCCCATTAATAAATGTTAGACGTCCTTTTTCAAGAAGTAATCATTAAAAATGAGGGTATATTAGTCATTTTCTTTAAACTTGATAGACACGTGTCTTCATGTTATTAAGAGATGACTGTTCGATATTTTGAGCGGGAAAAATATATAACTCTCAGCGTGTGACAGTTGTCCCTGATCAGTCTAATCGGCACGTAGTTATACGTTTTTCTTACTTCACAAATAACACGGCGTCTATTAGACGGATGAGTGTATTAGACACATACGTCTAATTCCGTGTACATAACCAATCCGTCTAATGTTTATTAGACGTGTACGTCTAATTCCGCATGAACACCACATGCTAGACGTGTGTTTATTAGACGTGAGCAGCCTTTTGCTCAAGACGTAAAAACGTCTAACGTCTATTAGACGTGTCCGTCTAATTGCGTGGATATAAAATCTCAACATATAGACTTAGATGTATGAATTGTGAGCAAAAATACGTCTAAGTACACACTTTTTCTTTTAGACACCCTTGTCTAATTAGATCGATTAAGGATATTCGTCTAGAGAATATCTTTATTTCCAAAGAAATTTTTCTTCTAAAAAATAACTATGGACATTAAAGTTTTATAAACAATTTTTGTGGTCCAAAGACCAAAAAGAATTTTTAATAACAACAAACATATTCTTCCAGAATAGCAAGTGCCATTGTTGATTTTCCAGGTTGTGTACTCAGATGAGTACTCTTCTAGCTTCCTTCCTGCTATCCTCCTGCATCACCTACAAAATAAACTATTTATAAATCTTGGTACCCATACTCAATTGGGTCCTGGATCAATTAGTCCCTTAGGAATCCATATTTGAGTTATTTTGATGGATTTCTCATTTTATGTTGTGATTAATGCATAAGATTTTGACTTAGCAGATGACTTCCTGCTAGCCACTGATCCTTTAACTTTTGAAGAAGGTTTTCTTTTAAAATTCCTTAACTTAGAGTCAGGTTTTAAGCTACCATACTTATTAGCCTTTTCAAGCTTATTCTTAAGCCAGCTAACAGTTGGGGGAACGTAATAGAGACGGGGGTCTGGCTAAGGATGAAGGCTTATGAAAAATGGTTTGAAAGAAATCCTGTTAAGGATTTAATTCGCTTTCTATTCTACGCAAACTTGTGTAAACACTTGAAACGGATTCAAGGCGGAATTTTTTACTTGGGTTTGAAGCACAAGATGAAATATGAAAAGATGACAGAAAATGAAGAACACAACAATTTGTTTATGGATGTTCGGAGAAACTCTCCTACGTCACCCTTCTTCCAACCACCGGAAGGATTCAAAATATGATGAGAATCAAATACAGTTTACACATACTTAGCTCACTATTGAACATAACACTTTCTGTTCAATTACAAGAAGATGAAGAATATCACTCAGCTAATAGTGATTTTGATTCTAGCTCTCTCTCTCTCAATTCACACACAGTACAATCAGAAAGAAGCTTCAAGAAAGTAAGTTCAGTAAGCAAGATGATTGAGTAGTCTCTCTCTGCAAAATCAGAATGCTTGTTCGTTCAGAAATTAGTTAGGTTGCTCGTGAGGTCAAGTGCTTCGTACGTTGCTCTAAGGATTGGTTAAATACTGACCAGGAGCTAACGGTCGAATCTTCAAGAATGATACGTGGCGCTCTTCCATTGGAAAGCCTCCATTGTACACAGCAGACTCTGAGCACAAGGACCGTGGCCGTACCGAACTGGTAGTGCGCCGAATATTCCATCAGGGATGTACCTGCAAAACGGGTAATGTGAGGAAAATTCTCTTACGTGGCAATCCTTGATTGGATGCATATAGCTATTGTACTAATCTTCACAGGAAAGTGGAGCAGAAGTAGGGTACAGCTATAGCACGTGGGAAGGAGAAATGCTAGATTTCAAGCGTACTGCTTGAACAGAGCATTAGACGTATTTCAGTTAGACGGATCAGTCTAATGAAATAAGTCAACTCCTTCTGATGAGAAACGTCTATTAAACCGCCTAGTCTAATACAATTAGACTCGCGTCTAATATCAATAACTATTAGACGGGTACTTCTAACTCCACTAAGTTAGACTACCACGTTTAATTCCGGTTCTACCTCAAACTAATCTGAAGAAGTTAGACCCACGTCTAACTTTCAATTAATTAGACAACCCGTCTAATTCTGCGTATTCATTAGACTACCCGTCTAATTCTTTACACATCTATTAGACTTACACGTCTAACTCCGATGAGTTAGACTGTACGTCTAATTCCATTAGACTCACGTCTAATTCCGTGTATTCATTAGACTATCCGTCTAATTCTTTACATCTATTAGACTTACACGTCTAACTCCGATGAGTTAGACTGTACGTCTAATTCTATTAGACTCACGTCTAATTCCTTTAGACTTACGTCTAATTCCGTGTATTCATTAGACTACCCGTCTAATTCTTTACACATCTATTAGACTTACACGTCTAACTCCGATGAGTTAGACTGTACGTCTAATTCCATTAGATTGTACGTCTAATTCCGTATATTCATTAGACTACCCGTCTAATTCTTTACACCTCTATTAGACTTATGTCTAATTCCTGCGTCTATTAGACTGCCCCGTCTAACTCCGTTGAGTTAGACTGAGCATCAAATTTCATTAGACTTGCGTCTAACTTAATGCGAATGGAGATCAAAATTGGTCTAATGAACCTCATTAGATCCAAGTCTAAACACATGTTGTATTAATACACCTGTATCAAAACACATAAATTATTTCATCATCAAAATATCAGTGGGTAAATTATTTCAACACTTAGTCAAAATAATTTCACCCAACATGGTTCCAATAAGATCTCTATAAAACCGGATGGTTTCATCATGAACTAGTTGTTGCCCTTGAACAATCACCCCATCACTTGTCATGATTCTATGAACCCAATTTCTCAAGTTTATTGCAGAGCACTTTCTATTGAAGAATGAGGCATTGTTGTCTCCAAGAGACAACCAATTTTGTCTCGACTTTTGTTTTATATAGCTCTCTTCAAGAGAACTAAGAGCACGCAATTTGGTTATCGCTTCTTTTTCATCGTGAAAACAGACTTTGCGAAACTTCGTCACCAAGCATTCTTTTCTGTAAATCCTCAAGAATCAATCTAGCTTCAGAAACTCTAGTCGAGATGTTGCTGAATTTTTTCTTATCAAACCTTTGAAGACGACTTTTCAGCATTCTCAGTTTCTCAATTACATGAAACATTTTTTATCCACTCCCTTGTTTAAACCACACCTCCTTCAAAATAATCTTGAATTTATCAGTCTCCATCCAGAAATTGAAAACATAAATGGCCTTTTAATTCTCTCCTCCTTATCCCAAGACAACATGATAGAACAATGATCTGAAATACCCAGATTAAGAACTTGAATTCTGCTCTTAGGAAATCTCCCAATCCTCGTTAATTAACCCTCTATCAATTATACTTTTTCTCATGTCCTTATTCCCTCGCATAAACGACCAAGTAAATGCATTGCCAGTATTGGTTAGTTCAATACAACCGATATTTCTAATACAATCATTAAAATCAATCATTTCCTGTGATGTATCAGCTTCTGGACTTCTTTCATAACCAAATCTGACCACATTAAAGTCTCCCAATATAGCCCACGAATTAGTGTCATCAATCCAACTATTCAAGTCCCTCCACAACTGATTTCTAACACTTTCAGTATTGCTTCCATAAACCATTGCCAACCGAATATTCACCATCGTAACCTTGCAAGTAACTTCCATCATAACAACTCGATCTCTCGAAAACAGTCTTTTGACATCCACCAAATTAGTATTCCAGCAAACCCAAATTTTGTCGGTATTTGCATTTGAATTATGGATAAGATCCCAATTTTCATCAATACAAAGCAACCTAATCCTATCCATATTTCTTAACTTGACCTTTGTTTCCAGAATTCCAACAATCGTGATATGGTATTTACTAATAAATTCCTTGACCTCCTTGCATTTTAAAGGGTCGTTATGACCCCTTATATTCTAAGTTGTAATAATCATGAGTGTGTATAGGAAATATGTATTTTGTTGCTTCTATCTGGAACCATTTCAGATTTCAAACTCTGCTACTTCTGATTTTCAATCAAGCTCTTCTGTCCATTAATCTAAAAAATAGTATAATGTTGTACTTCAATACCCAAATGCTTCTGATCATTACCCATACCATACTGCTTTTGATTTTCAATCAAACCCTTCTACTCTTGAATCTCGATAACAATATCTTGCTGAATTTCAATACTCGGTTGCCCTTGATTATTAATTGAACTCTGTTGCTTCTGATTTTCAGCCAAATCCCTATTTTCTTAATTCTCAACAACATAATCTTACTTCATTTCAATACCTAATTGCCTCTTATCATTAGTTATACCTTGCTTCTTCTGATTATCAATTAAATTTGTCTGTTTCTGATTTCCAACAGGATAGTGCTTTGTTTCCAGAATAATAACAATCGTGATTTTGTGTTACCAAGTGATAGCCTTGACCTCTTTGCATTTTATAGGATCATAAAGACCCCATATTTTCCATATTGTAACTATCATGAGTATGAGTATGAGTAGGAAATAGGCTCTTTGATGCTTTCATCCTCAAGTCGAGCTTTCATTTTCCTTTCCCTTTTCTTAGCTCTTGTTGATTTGTGAATGGTAACCTCAACATCTTCCAAGTTCTTATTATTGGTTTTTGGGATAATATTTTATTAGATTTTATTTATTGTAATTGGGCTTTAAGTCTTTATTGGGATTAGAAGTAAAAGTTTAGTCTTTTTGGCTTTATGTACTCCTATAAATAAAGACATTGTAACCTAGGGTTACTTGGACCATTATTCTATGGAAAATCAACAGAATGGACTACTCCCCGAGGATGTAGGTATTGTTGACATAACCTCGTTATATCTTGTGTTATTTATTATTCTTACCACTTTATCTTTATATCTTTTTTGTCGTGTATTTAAATTAGATATTTTCTCAACAAGTGGTATTAGAGAATGTTTTGAGAATATTTATCATAATCTATTTGTGAAGATATGACAAAAACTATAACCACTATTGAAGACGTTGTTGGATATTTGTGCTTTTGTTGAAGATTGTTGGTTATTTGAGAAAACAACATTGGTTGTAGAAGAATTAGCCGCTGTGAAGATTTGAGTCGAAATCTTCAATTGCTAAGGAGATGTCAACGGTCGTTAAAATATTTCTTAGTTTTGGGTGACGATGTCTTTAGAAGAAGAGAGAAGAAGACAATGGGTTTTTATTCTCTCGAAGGCGCTAATGGGTGTAGGTGACGAAAAGTCGTCGTGTAGGCAGCGACACCAGAATGAAGAAGAAGATGAGGTATATTATTTTTGACCTATTTTAATTTGGGACATATGGTCTATTAAAATATAAAAATGAAAAAATATATTTCGCTATATATATTTCATATATCTCTCTCTATATATTCCATATAAATAGATATTACATTATGATAATATAATATATAGAGAGGAACCAAGATTCTTTGAAGCAGTCAACAACTAAGAATTTTTCAACCAAGACTTTTTATTTTAAGTCTCGTATGATTTCATAAAATAGGTTTAAGGCTTATCTGTTCCAATTTTCACAAGTAAAGCCTTGTTTGATTTTAATCAAACTCTCAAAGCTTTGTATGCTTTGATCTTGTATTTGTATTGAGGCTTGTTTGACTTGAATTTCTCAAAAATGGAGATTTGTGATTTATCTGCTAAGAGATTTGATATTCGTCAATATGGAGATTGAAAATTGGAGTTGAAAAAGAAGGTGGAGTACTTATTTGATGTTGCAGATTGTGGAAGACAGTTGATGCAACAATGAAAGGGTATTCTAATTAAAGTAGGTAACTTTTAATGTTTGTTTACAAGAGTGTGGTTTGGATATGTGTGTATAAGGGCCGGATTTAGATTTACATCAAACCTTATGAGTAGGTTTTGATTGGAAATCCCAATAAGTGCTGGTGCAAAGTTGTCAAGTGGGTGTTGATGCCTCAAGGGTTCTACCAATAATGATAATTTATAAGGTATGAGTTGAGGGTGCACTAATCATATACATGGGTTGTTAGATTCTTTCCATACAGGATTTGGCTAGAAGAATGTGGAGAACAAACAAACATCTTTATGCTTATTGAAATTTAGTTGGAGGTTTTGTTTGGATCGGTTCTACTAATAAACACTAGGGTCTGACTATTGTTAACAACTTATGATAAATTCTTCGGTAGTAATCTTGTGAGGGATTAATATTTGTTTCTTTTCTTCACAAATCCTCTAAACTCTTGAAACAAATTCAAGTGCGGAAGTGTTCGTCGGATTTGAAGCTTTGAACAACCTAATGTAAATTGGTAGAAAGTTTTATGGATGTTCGAAGATAAAACTCTTACGTCACCCCTTCTTCCACTACCGGAAGGATATGCACTAAATACTTTGAATCGAATACAATTTACTGAGCTAGCTAACTCTCTGTTGAACAGAACAATCTCTGTTCAACTTACAATATTCTCACAACTAGACAATAATTCAATTTCTCTCTTGATCTTAAAGGATGTAAGAAGTCAGTGAGAACAAGACTATGAATGTGAATCAGGTAATTGATAGATCCATCCGTTGTCCTTGAGCATCTATTTTTAGTAGAAGGATACCAACGGTCGAATCTTCTTTGTGGACACGTGGCAAGGGTCCGTTGGAAGGCCACCCATAGAACTAGAGAACGGTTGACTCTGAGCAAATTGATTGTGGCCGTACCGAACTAGTAATACGCCGAATATCCTCTGATATTGTCTTGTAATGGACATGCAGTTGGAAGGATATTTTCATATGTGGCGTTCGTTCATTTGGTATTATTAGCTGGCTTGTCAGACTGCAGAAAAGTGAGTGAAGCAGGAGTGGCAGACAACTACTTAATCGTGGTTAAACATATGCTTTCTTTAGACGGCTGTTAAAGCAAGGCATTAGACTTGCCCCTTTAGACCTCGTCTAAAGTAGTTAGATGGCTTCTTCTAACTACGCATCCCTTTAGACCTCATCTAAAGGATTTAGACGACCTCGTCCAACTAGGCATCCCTTTAGACCTCGTCAAAAAGAGTTAGACGACCTCGTCTAAAGGAGTTAGACAACCTTGTCAAACTACGCTTCCTTTTATACCTCGTCTAAAGGAGTTATACGTACTCGTCTAACTACGATTCTCTTTAGACCTCGTCTAAAGGAGTTAGTCGACCTCGTCTAACTACGCTTCCATTTAGACCTCGTCTAAAGGAGTTAAACGTCATCGTCTAACTATGCTTCCCTTTAGACCTCTTCTAAAGGAGTTAGACGACTTCGTCTAACTACGCTTCCTTTTAGACATCGTCTAAAGGAGTTATCCTATCACGTCTAACTACGTTTGACGTCTAAGATATCCTGCTTTAGACCACGTCTAAAGTAGTATAGTTTTATGTATGCACCTGCACAAAACAAATAGATAACTTAAATTTATTCACAACTAAGTTTTAACAAAGATTATCAAAATAAGGTCAGCATAAAATAAGTTTATTCTCTACTTTATTTTAGTCAAAATAATTTGAACCAATAATTTCCCCCTTTTTATGATTTTAAAACTTAGTTAAAATATTAAGACAAATAGACACAGTCAATAGACAACAAAAGATCATATATTTATGTATTTGTAAAAGATCTGGGAAGGATAAACAACTTACACAAAAATTGCCCAAAAATACCAAAAGGTTGGGTCTTTTCCTATCCCTTTCTACCCTTGATTCCCCATGGGCCTTAAGCCGCATCTTTCCCCCCTTTTTAACATCATCAGAATCCTAATAAGCTCTTTCAACTCTTAAGAGCGCCTGATTTTTTTTTCTGCTTCATTCTTCCTACCTTAAGAACGTAGTCAAGAACTCTTTGGTTGTTCAGGACTTTGGTGGGTTTGAAGTGGACACCATGTCCAATGTCTTTGAGGAGATAGTAGAGGAGCATGTTGAGAGGAGCAGGATACCCAGATTGTTTCTTTAAAGAAGAGATCATCTTTGCCAACTTGTTGAAAAGAATCTTCGACCAGTTGATAGTTACACCCCTGGTAATAGCCACCATCATTTCAAAAACCTTATTACAGTAGATGTAGGAGGATCCCTTGGCCAAAAGGGACTTAGAGATGATGTCGTTGAGCAGGGTAAACTCGACTTTTAGGCAGGAGCTCTTCCCGTGAGATTAAACGGGAAAGAGATGCCCTTCGGAAGAGTTGTCTGAGAAGACGAGTTTCATCTAACACAGAATTTCATCGGAGGAGGAAGATAACTCAGATATCCATTCCAATGGAAGCTTGAAGAAAAGAACGAATGTTTCCTCGCTGAAATAGATACTTTTATCGTGAATAGTTGCACGGATGAATTTGTTGTTGAAGAATCTTGCAGTCTCGAAAAATTCACGAACTACCTGTTCGTGAAAGATGCAATGAACGCCCAAAAACTTCTTCAGCCCTAAAGTTTCAAGAGATTTAAACATAGTGACCATTTCTAGAATCACTAGAGAAGTGACTGATGCAAAGTATATTTGGAGAGATTTTCAGCGAGAGATTCCATTCGATATATTGCTTCAAAACTTGAGATTCAGATTACTAAGAGACACGAGATGATTTCTTAGAGAGATAAGGAGAAGATGTAGAATCACAAGAGGGATAATAAATTTCCTCGAATAAGAACATTAACTTTATAGATAGAAACTGACGAATCACTATTAAAGATCATTTAGTAGATAAACCGTCAAAAATGTAGAAATCTGTTCCCAAAAGACTCATCATAAAAAATGCAGCATTTAAAGATGATCATAAAAGTTTATCATTAATGATAAGGCGCGAAGTAGAGGGTCGTCATAAATTTTAGTCATATTTTTAATATTGAAAGACACGTGTCTTCAAGTTATTAGAAAAATGATTGTTCAGTTTTTGGCGGGAAGCGTACTTAGACAGCTCATGTAGCGGTGGACAATTGTCCCACTCGTCTGAAGATGAGAAGTCTAAAGATATACGTAGTTAGACGACCTCACATAACTCCTTGCGTCTAAGTTGGGTAGACGTCTGTTTAGACGTGGGCGTCTAACTGCGCTCGTCTCATAAACATCTAACAGATGTCTGTTTAATACATATATGTCTAGCTAACCTAAAAGCACAAGTCGCTTAAACAAGTATACGTCTAAATAGGTATTTTCTTTAGACGACTGATCTATTAGACCGATTGAGACCTCCGTCTACACACGTCTTCCTAGTTACTTGTAAACAACAAATTTCCCCTCAATTTGTGCATGATTAGTTCAAATAAATTAGTCAAGATCTACAAGTCCTAAAATATTTCTAAAGTGAGAAAACTTAGTCTCGGGTAGTGGCTGAATGAACACGTCTGCAACTTGTTGATCTGTTGGACATATTCAAGGCGGATATGCTTCTAACTGACATGCTCTTATATGAAATGATGTCTAATTTCGATATGCTTTGTCCTAGAGTGTAGCACAGGGTTATAGGTTATTGCAATAACACTTCTGTTGTCATAGAAAATTGGAGACTCTTCTGCGTAATTTCCATAATCCCTCAACTATTGTTGAACCAACAAAAGCTGAGAGCAGCAACTCCCTACTGCAAGATATTCGGCTTCAGCAGTAGACGTGGAAATAGACGTCTACTTCTTGCTTAACTAGGAGACTGGGCGATCACCAAGGAACTGGCAAGTTCCATTGGTGCTCTTTTGATCAATCTTGCACCCTGTAGAATCTATATCTAAGAAACTAGTTAGATTGAAACTGGTATCTTTCGGATACCACAATTCCACATTTTGAGTTCCCTTTAAATATTTTAAAATACGCTTTGCAACCACATAATGAGATTGTTTAGGATTAGACTAGAATTTTCCACAGATGCCGACATCAAACAAGATGTTTGATCGGCGGGTTACAGATAGAGCAAAGAACCGAGGATTCCTCTATAGGTAGTGATGTCAACACTTTGTCCATCTTCATCTTTGTCTAGCTTGCTGCAAGATCACATTGGAGTGGCTTCAGAAGAGCAACTTTCCATTCCAAACTTCTTTATCAGCTCCCTAGTATATTTGGATTGGTTGATGAAAGTTCCTTTTTCAAGTTGACGAACTTGAAGACCGAGGAAGAAGGTTAATTCTCCCATCATGCTCATTTCGAATTTATCCTGTATTAGCTTGGAAAATTTCTCACATAATTTGGGGTTAGTTGACCCAAATATGATATGATGAATATAGACTTGAACAAGTAGAATATGAGAATCTTTAACAAATTTAAACAGAGTTTTATCAACTGTGCCAATGAAAAAATCATGATCAAACAAAAATTTAGTCAAAGTGTCATACCAAGCTCTTGGAGCTTGTTTCAAACCATATAAGGCTTTTTAAAGTTTAAAAAGGTGATTTGGTAAAGAGTGATCTAGAAAAATAGGAGGTTGTTCATCATATACATTTTCATTTAAAGTACCATTTAAAAATTCACTTTTCACATCCATTTGAAAAACTTTAAAGTTCTTAAAAGATGCATAAGCTAGGAAGATTCCGATTGCCTCAAGTCTAGCTACAGGCGTAAATGACTCCTCAAAGTCAATTCCTTCCTCCTGTTTATATCCTTGAGCAACCAACCGGGCTTTGTTTCTCACAACTAAGCCATCTTTACAGAGCTTGTTTCGAAAAACCTATCTTGTTCCAATGACCGATTGATCAGTCGGTCTAGGAGTTAGATGTCACACTTTATTTCTCTAAAATTGGTTTAACTCCTCAAGCATTGCATTGATCCAATCTGGATCAAGCATTGTCTCACTGATTTTTTTGGCTCAATTTGAGAAATAAAGGCGGAATTTGCCATTTCATCCAATAACTGACGTTTTTTTCCTAAGAGGAGAGTTAAAATTGCCAATTATTAATTCTAGTGGATGATTTCTGTTCCATCTGAAATTTGATCCTAAAGGATTAGACGTCTGATCAGATGGCCCCGTGACGTCCGAACTGTCAACAACCTGTTGACTAGAAGTTTGAACATCTAATTGATTCTCAATTGGATCATCCACTTGATCAAACGAACAATTCCTTTTGACAGGAACTTCATCTTCACTATAAGATTCAAGACTTGTCGCTTCTAATATGTTAGCAATGTTAATGGGATCAATATAATTGTTTGCAAAAGATTCATCACAAATAACATAAAAGGATTCCTCAACAGTTTGTGTTCGATTATTGTACACTCTAAAAGCCTTACTGACTGAAGAGTAGCCCAACATGATTCCAACATTTGCCTTAGCATCAAAAGCGGTCAAATAATCTTTCCCATTGTTATGAATGAAACACTTGCACCCGAATACTCGAAAGTACGAAACTGTGGGAATTCTTCCATATAACAGTTCATAAGGTGTTTTGTCAAAGCGTTTATTCATTATTGACCGATTTTGTGTATAACATGTTGTGTTTATGGTTTCTGCCCAAAACTTTTGAGGAACACATGAGTCAGCAAGCATAGATCTCACTGCTTCCTTTAGTGTTCTAACTCTTCTCTCAGAAATGTCATTTTGCTATGGAGTTTTGGCACTAGACAACTCGTGTCTAATACTAGACTCCTCGAGATAGGAACTTAGGCGTCTGTTGGTGAACTCGGTTCCCCGATTACTTCTAATTGTGATAATGCTTAAAGATTTTTGGTTTTAAAGTCTTCTAAGGATCTTAATCATATTCTCAACCGTCTGATCCTCAGATCGCAAAAATACAACCCATGTAAATCTTGAAAATCATCAATAATGACTAGGGTGAATCTCATTCCTAAGCTCTTTATAGGAATTGGACCGAAAAGATCCAAATGTAAAAGTTCCAAGTACCGGTTGGATTGAGATTTCCCTTTACATTTGAACGATGATTTTCTCTACTTGCCTAACTAGCAAGCAGAAAAAACCTTGTCCTTTGAAAACTATAAATTGGGTAAACTAAAAACCAAATTATGCGAAAAAATATTGTTAATAGTTTTAAAATGAAGATGATTTAACCTCTTATGCGATATCCAATTTTGATCATGTTTGGCAATCATACATATAGGATTAGATATCTTATTTTTCCAGTTCATTTTGTAAGAGTTTCCTACCCTACTTCCGGTCAGTAGAGTATTACCCTGTGGATCCTTAACTAGGCATGCATGCGTTTGAAAATCGATAGAAAATTCATTATCACATAATTGGCTAATACTAATCAGGTTATAACATAGGTTTCAATAAGTAGCACGTTGTTATGGATAGAATACCATGGATAATCTTACCTTTACACATGGTCTTACCCTTGCTGTTATCCCCAAAAGTGATCTTAGGCCCTAAACAATCTGTAATTTCAGTTAGAAGCCGTCTATCTCCCTTTATGTATCTAGAGCATCCACTGTCCGGATACCAAACCGATTCCTCCAGGCAGTTAATATGATGTACCTACAAAAAAACATATTTACAATCTTTTAGTACCCACATTCACTTGGGATCTCGGTCAATCAGTCCCTTATGAATCCATATTTGAGTTATTCTGATGGATTTCCCTTTTTATGTTGTGATAAGTGCGTATGATTTAGGCTTAGCAGACGTCTTCGTTCTAGCAGCTGATCCATTAACTTTAAAGGATAGTTTTTGTTTAAAACTCCTTGACTTCTTGTTAGGTTTTGATATGCCAGAATTGATGGCTGCTTCCTTCATAGAATTCAACCAGCTTACAATTGGCATAACATAAATAATCTCATCCTTTAAGGTTAAATCCTCACAGCTTGGATCAGTTTCTTTATCAGTTAAACTCCCATTGACAAAGTTTATTGGCTTAAATTTGTATGTTGCTGAGTTTAACTTTTCACAGAACTTGTTTGAGTTGGCATTGTCAAATCCTAAAACGAATTTGCATCCGGCAGGCCTCAACATATAAATCTACTATCTGATAGTATCTCTAGACCTTATCTGGGAACTGACTATATATGTTAAACGTTGTTTTTTTAGACGAAAGAGTTTGAATCTTTTCCTTGAGCATCTCATTCTCAGATGAGAGCTTAGTCACGTTGTTTTCAGAAACTTTTGGTTCAAAAACTTGAGAGTTATTGGTTTCATATTTTGATTTCATTTCATTAAATAAGTCAGATAACTTCTTGTACTCAATGACCATGTCATTGAGTCCAGCAGTTAAATCATCTCTTGTAAACTCTTTTGAAGAGAAGTCGAATATCTTGGATTGGTCGTCTGCCATCAAGCATGTGACGCCTTCATTATCACTATCTCTAGATGAGTCATTTGAGTCGCTATCAGCCCACTTAGACTTGCTTTCAACGCTCATAAGAACCTTATGCTCTTTTTGGTTCTCCTTTATTTGATCGTTACAGCCATATATTTGAATCAGCTTCTCCAAAATTTCTTTAATGGAGGAGCATTACTTGATCTCATAAAATATATTCATATAGATTGACTTGTATAGAATATCTTTGGAAACATTGTCTAGGTTGTTCATAATACTATCTTCAGTTGTCCATTCACATCTTGGCTTCTCAATCTTTATAGGACCATTAGTGATGACATGCCACATATCGCAATCGAGGGCTGCCAAATGAGCTTGCATTCTCATCATCCAATAGTCGTAGCTTTCTTTCGTGAACAAAGGAATGTGGTAGACGACAAACATGTTTCGGTTTCTTGTTGGTGCTTGAGAATAGAAAACGAGGCTCTGATCCCCACTTGTTTAGATCGGTGCTACCAATAGAGACTAGGGTCTGACTATTGCTAACAACTTATGATACTTTTTGATATTAATCCTGTGAGAGATTAGTAAATGTTTTTATTCTTCACAAATCCTACAAACTCTTGAAACAGATTGAAGTGCGGAAGTGTTCGTCGGATTTGAAGATTTGAACAACTGAATGTAAATTGGCATAAAAGAAAGAACACGAGGAGTTTTGTAGATGTTCGGAGATAAAACTCCTACATCACCCCTTCTTCCACAACCAGAAAGATATCCACTAAATACTTTGAATCGAATACAACTTATTGAGATAACTAACTCTCTATTGAACAGAACAACCTTTGTTTAACTTACAATATTCTCACAACTATATAATAATTCAATTTCTCAATTGATATTGAAGGATGTAAGAAGTTAGTTAGAACAAGAGTGTGAATGTGAATCAGGTAACCGAGAGATCCGTCCGTTGTCCTTGAGCATCTATTTGTAGTAGAAGGACACCAACAGTCGAATCTTCTTTGTGGACACGTAGCAAGTGTCCGTTGGAAGGCCGCCCATAGATCTAGAGAACAAAAGACTCTGAGCAAATGGATTGTGGCCGTACCGAACTGGTAATGCGCCAAATATCCTCTAATATTGTCTAGTACTGGACAGGTAGTTGAAAGGATATTTGCGTACGTGACATTCGTTCATTTGATATAATTAGATGACTTGTCAGACTGCATAAAAGTGAGTGGAGCAGGAATGACAGACAACTAGTTGATCGTGGTTAGACGTATTCTTTCTTCATACGGCTGCTAAAGTAAGGCATTAGACATGCTCCTTTAGTCCTTGTCTAAAGGAGTTACATGACCTCGTCTAACTACGCATCCTTTAGACCTCGTCTAAAGGAGTTAGACGACCTTATCTAACTATGCATCCCTTTTGACCTCGTCTAATGGAGTTAGACAACCTCGTCTAACTTCGCTTCCCTTTAGACCTCGTCTAACTACGCTTCCCTTTAGACCTCGTCTAATGGAGTTAGACGCCCTCGTCTAACTATGTTTCCCTTTAGACCTCGTCTAAAGGAGTTGATGATCTCGTCTAACTACGTTTCCCTTTAGACCTCGTCTAACTACGCCTCCCTTTAGACTTCGTCTAAAGGAATTAGACGTCCTCGTCTAACTACGCTTCCCTTTAGACCTAGTCTAAAGGAGTGAGATGACCTCGTCTAACTACGCTTCCCTATAGACATCGTCTAAAGGAGTTAGACTACCGCATATAATTACGTTTGACGTCTAAGATAGACTACTTTAGACCACGTCTAAAATAGCATAGTCTTATGTATGCACATACACAAAACAAATAGACAACTTAGATTTATTCACAACTAAGTTTTAACAAAGATCGTCAAAATAAGGTCAGCATAAAATAAGCTTATTCTCTAGTTTATTTTAGTCAAAATAATTTCACCCAACAGGTTTAATTATAACTGATTGTTGTCTTGGCATAAATGAGTGACATTATTTCACTACGTTTAGGGCTTTAACTTGAAGGAAGAAATTCTAGGATAAAATGAGTTTGGAGAGATTTTCTTTGGAAAATGGTTATTTAAGAAGTCGAATTAAAAGAGAGGTAGAGAGAAAATCTAGCAGCAAATTTTTGCTTATAGTCGCGCAGGGTTCATCAAACTGACGATCGGAGATTCAAACGGAGTCCGATTGCACTGAGTTTATGTCGAGAGGGTTGGTAACTCATTCTTCTACATTTTCAATAGTCGGATAAAGGTTTAAACGTCTCGAACTTTACTTTTCTGGGGTTTAAAGTGTCTGCCTAATTTTAGTTTTATTTAACTTGTTTGGGACCAAAAGGTTTGTATCTTTTTTGTTATTATCTTTTATCTTATTGGAAGAGCTAATCAAAATGAAGACAATGATGAGATTATGTGCTTTACATTTGACAAAAACATTATCGAGTATGGAAAGTTATTATCAAAATGGTGTTTACCGATGACAACATTGTCGACATGTTGATAGAGAAATCCTTAAGGCGAAATTGCAAGATTGCATTGAGTTGGCGGGTGATTTAAGATTGACACAATTCCAGTTAACACTCAATATGAATGAAAGAAATCATTGCGTTATCTTCTAATGTGAGAAGATAAATAAAAATCTTGACTGAGATTCCTAGTCATGAAAAAGGAGCTAGATGGGAGACTCGGTTAATTCAAAGGTGATGATTTTGTTACTTCTTTTGTTCTATCTTAATTATCTATACATTGTGGATCATAGTTTAGATGAATGGGATGATTGATTTGTCATCTTATTGATGAGATGATTGAGACATTGAATGTGATTTCTAGTCATGAAAAAATGGGCTAGATGAGAGGATCGATCAATTCAAATGGAAGGATATTCGATTTCTTTCAGAGAAACTATAGATGATCATTTTAAGCATTGGTGAAGACAATTGAAGAGAGATAGTGAATATTAAAATAATATTCTTGGATTGCTATGCGTTTTTGGATTCCAGAAACTAGCAGATTGCAGGAAAATTTGTTCAAGGGAAGTATGAGGTTCAAGTTGGTTAAAAATACAACGTTCAAGTCAAGATGGGTGACAAATACTTTGTCAGATATTGAGCTAGAGAAAAGAGATGTCATGATAGCCTAATTTATTTGTTATGAAGTAAACGATAAAAGTTTGTCTTGGGTCTTCTCGCTTTCGATCAATGTCTTATTTTGAGGAAGTAGACGATGGAAGTTCGTTTTGTGTGTCCTCAGTTTTTGATAGATATCTGATTCTAAAAAAGTATACGATGAAAATTCGTCTTGGGTCCATTCGTTACTTTGGTTTTAGTCAATTGTTGGACTTGAAAGATAAGACACTCCGTTTGTGGCAAACAAAGGTAAAGATTATTTTGACATAATAAAGAATTGTTAATTCTAGTTTCCTCATATGTCAACGGGTATGAACAAAGATTTGGAAGAGTTGTTGAATGTCTCTAGTCGCTGAAGTAGCGTAGTTGCCAAAATTACTCGGTGTTATAAACTCTATGATTTTGTCTTCTAAGGGAATTTTGAGCGGAAGTGGAGGTTAATGATTTATCTCGTGAATGGCTCGAGTAGAGAAGCCTGATGTGTGGCTCATAACAATTTGATGGCGCAATATACATAATGGTGGAGATTGTTATACTTTTAAGGGCTCTTGAGTGGAATTAGAGGTACGAAAAGTTATTTAATGAATTACTCGAGCAAATGTGAGGATTGAAGAGTTGAACCCACTTATTTCTTGATGGCTTGATTTTTGTTAAGGTGAAAATTGATGGGTACAATTCGTGTATTTCCTAAGGGACGTGAAATTCGTCAAGGTGGAGATTGTTTAATTTGTAATTTATTCATTATATCTCAATCAACGCGGTATTCGCCCAAGGTGGAGATTGTTGGGTTTTGAGCTAATATTTTATTAGAGTTTATATATTGTAATTGGGTTTTAAGCCTTTATTGGGATTAGGAGTAATGGTTTAGTCTTTTTGTCTTTATGTAGTCCTATAAATAAAGACATTGTAACTAGGGTTACTTGGACCAATATTTCATGGAAAATCAATAAAATGGACAACTCCCCGAGGATGTACGCATTGTTAGCCTAATCTCGTTATATCTTGTGTTCTTTATTATTCTTTACCACTTTATCTTTATATCTTTTTTAATCGTATAAATAAATTAGATCTTTTCTCAACACTTATTAACCGCCTGTTTAGATCCCTTCTTCTTAGGCGTCGGGGATTGAACTGTCTAAACAATTTGTTAAACAGGTGAATAATTCCCGCCACTAGAAGTGTCATCCTCATCATCTTCTTCAGGTAATGTTTTGCTAAAAGGAACAACAAAATCATCCATAGTTATAAGATCAGTAGCATCCGAAACAAGATCATTGTTCAAACATCCAGCTGAACTTCAATCAATCTCCACGTTACTATCCATATCATCCTTCTGAAACTGAATTGCCTTTGCCCGAAAATCCTGTTGATTCTCAGAAGAACTCAAAATTTGTTTAATTCTAGTCAAACCAACACCTTCCATTTGTGTCATGCCTTACCCAATTTCTGCATAACTCCTGTTGCTTGCTTCTTCTTTAGAGATGTTTTAACTAGTTTAGAATCAACCAAGGTAGATAACTGTTCAACCAAAACATGAGTAACTTTAAGATCTACAACATCATCTAAAATCTCAACCGAAAGCAACTTCCCCTAGCCCTTTTTGGTAGCCGGCTACCTTTGATCATCACTAACTGGTTTCCTTGGGCAATTAGGTTTAGAGTGTGTAAAAGTACAACATTTCTTGCACCGATCAGGCCTCCATTCATATTTAAATCCAATATGAATGATATTTGCATTTCTATCTTTCAACTCAAGGAAATTAGGAGGAACACTGCATGGATGAAATTGAACGCTAACTCTCGCAATAGATGCTCTTTCATAATTGTTCATGGCAGGATCGTATCGCAGTGGTTTCCCAAGAAGACTAGAAAAATAGCTAAGTGAATCCAGTTGAACGTTATAAAAATTAACCCAAATTTGTTCCGCTTCAGGAGGCCTACAATTGATTTCCATCTTCTCCTCCCATTTATTAAATTTGAAGTAGTAGTTAGCCACAAAGAAAAATTCTGTAGATAAAATTCTCGAGATTTGACTACCTTCTCTAAAAAAACAGAAAATAGTAGCCATATGGGTTGACAGTAACTCTTTCCAATCCATCTTCCTCCCATTTATTAAATAAACTTTTCTTTACAACAACATAAGTAACAAAAACTCTTCCCATAAAATGTCCAACAATGACATTCTTCCGAGCATTAACACATCTTTCCTCAATATCCAAAGGTAACTCAAATTGGAATGGATGATCAAGTGTTTTTCTTTTGGGAAGCGACTGTCAAAAAACAGTTTACACTTATCTGGGTCAATGTTTGAATTCTTTTGCCAGACCCTACCTTTCTACCATGTTTTATTAGCATTGCTTCAAACAGACTAAACTTTTGTCTTAGCACACTTCCCCATTTCTTTCATCGCATTGACAGACCAGTCAACCTTATCATGATACTCACCTTCCTTAAGAAAATTCCAATCTTGAAAGTAATGAACATTGAATTGTATCTTGAGTTGAGTGTTTCTTTCATTGCTCATCACTAATTCTTTCCTTTGAATTTGAAAAAGCATCTTCTTAATTTGATTTCTCATTCCCACTAGATTTGCTATCTAAGTTTCACCCATTTTCCATTCTCCTTAAATTCCAGAAGTATTACCAGCAGCAGACCCTGAAGCTTTCCCATCAGCAACACCATTAGCAGAAACATTTCCAGAAGCTGTTCCAGCCTTAGAAGGAATATTCCTTTTGTCAGCAGCATTTTCATGAGAGTTTCCACCATTAGCCGTAGAATTCATATTATTATTAACATTTTCTTTCCTTATTGTTTAATTGCTCTTTGATCCATCTGAAATACTTACAGCATCAACCGTAGAAGTGATCTAACTGTTTTATTAGCAACATTGTGCTTTATTTCGTCAATTCCATCAGGAGCAACAATAAGATTCATAGCTATTATATTCTCATTAATAGTAGCTTGAAAACCAGATGTATGCTCAATACCAACAACAGATTGAGCACTTGTCCTGCACAAATTGGCTTCCACGCTATTATCAGTAACATTAACAACAGAAACCTCAATTCCTACCATCCATTAGATTAATTCAGTTGAGATAACTTATAATAAAAGATTTCTCAAAATAATCTTCTTCTCTATTCCTTTCATTAAATACATATATACAGTTAAAAATATAAATAAAATATTATTTGTATATAAATATTTTAAATACAAATAATATATAAATTTATTTTAATTTGTAAAATTAAATTAAATCCAAATTTAATATTTATTTATATTTTTAAATATATTAAGTTTATAAAATTTGAAAAACATCTAAAATTAATTTATAACAAACATTTTTTTATTTATTTTATTTCAATCTTTTTAATTAATAATATATATAAATATATATTGATATTTTTTTTTTTAAAATTTTTCATTAATTCTAAAATATAATTTCAAGTATATAATGTTTTATTTTGTTTTTTTATAATAATTTTTTTGATTACTTTAAAAAACTTAACATATTTAGTTAAATATATTTTTTTAATTTCTTTTCTAATTTATATATTTTAAAATATACATAAATATATATATATATGAACATTATAAATTAAAATGACAAATACTTAATATATTTAATATATTTTTTAATAATAATTTTAATATTTTTCTTTTTAAATTTTCATTAATTCTAAAATATTATTTCAAGTATATAATATCTTATTTTTTTTATAACAATAATAAAAAAAATCGATCACTTTAAGAACTTAACCAATCTAATTAATATATTTTTAAATTTCAATTCTAATTTATATATTTTTTAATATGTATATTTATATATAGGAACATTATAAATTAAAATAACAAATATTTAATATATTTTATGAATTATATATATTTAATACATATTAAAATATTTTGCACTCAAATATATATCATCTAAATTATCTTTCAATAATGCATTATTAACCCTAATTATTCTTAATTCCCGCCATACTTAAACATTTGATTATGCCTTTTGGCTTTTTCTTAACCCTCCATGAAAGATTTTTGCGATCTTCAATGGTGCATTCTTAAACATTTTATTACACCTTTCAAAATGATCTTAGATCCTGAATCACCCTGGTTGACGAACCCTTAGGTTTTCACACCAATGTATACTTTTTACTCAAGCCGACATTCTCATCATTCGATTACACTTTTCGGCATGAACTTATGCTCTAAATCACCCTCCGTGAACAATAGGTTTTCTCACCAATGTTTGCTTTACTTAATCCTCAATGGTCGAAACTTTAGGTTTTCTCACCAATATTTGTGTTACTCAAGCTGACATTCTCGTTTCATTGACCAATGTTCAAGCACCCACATATAATAATTAATTTTAGAGAGATTAAAACTCAAGTCTTAAATATGAAATGTTAACACTTTAACTGCTAGACCACTTATGATTATTGAAATAATTTTATAATTTTGTGTACGTATATCTATTTTTGTATGTTACATTTTGAATAAATATATATAATATAAAATTTTGATGCACATACAACAAAAATAATAATAATAATTATATCTCTAATCCTCATATTAAATAAAAATATTTTCGTTAATAATAATATATATAACATTATATATAATTAAATTAATTAAATTTCTTAACCTAATTTTATTTATAATGTATAAGACACGTTAAGTACATATTTTAAAATTATTATAAATTTGTTGTAGTTGAATTTATTTTGTTTTTTATATTTTCCGTGTGCATCTCAACATTCCTAACATTCGATACTTATAACATTTTTAATTTTGTTTTTAACCGTTTCAAGTTTATGGGTATGTCAACCCATTATCCAACCTATGTATTCATTTACTATCACATATATATCGAAATTAAACACCGCTCTCGACCCGGAAAATTCAAATTAATCATTATTATATATATATATATATATATTATATTGTTATTAATGTCGCGTGTTCATGAAATTTTGTGTAGAATTTAAAATATAAAATCTTATTAGCTTAGTTAGTTAAATGGTTGTACTTGTTTTGTTAGGTTCAAGTTTAAAACATATATCACTGGTAAAAAAATGGTCAAAACCGAAAGTGAAAACTCTCGGTTTTGACCCTATAACTTTCGGTATAGACCAAAATCCGAGAGTTAAGGTAACTGTCGCCATCCCTCGGTATTGACTCCGTCGTTAAAAATAATTGTGTATTTACCGAAAGATATCCTCTAGTTCTCGGGTTTTCTTCAAATGAGAAAAACCGAGAGTTATTAGCTTAACCTTCGGTTTTTCCCTTGAAAGAAAAACCGAGAGTTATTGAATGAACCTTCGGTTTTTCCTTTGAAGAAAAACCGAGAGTTATTAGCTTAACCTTTCGGTTTTTCCTTTGAAGAAAAACCGAGAGTTATTAGCTTAACCTTCGGGTTTTTCCTTTTAAGAAAAACCGAGAGTTATTAGCTTAACCTTCGGTTTTTCCCTTTAAAGAAAAACCGAGAGTTATTAGCTTAACCTTCGGTTTTTCCCTTTAAAGAAAAACCGAGAGTTATTAGCTTAACCTTCGTTTTTTCCCATGAAAGAAAAACCGAGAGTTATTGAATGAACCTTCGGCTTTTCCTTTGAAGAAAAACCGAGAGTTATTGAATGAACCTTCGGTTTTTCCTTTGAAGAAAAACCGAGAGTTATTGAATGAACCTTCGGTTTTTCCTTTGAAGAAAAACCGAAAGCTTCCATTTAACTTTCGGGTTTTCTCTTAAAAATTTACAAAATAGCCCTATTGTTTTTTGCTCAACCGAAACCCCATACCGAAACCTAAACCTGTTCAGCCAAACCAATCAATTCATAAAACAAAATCATCATTCCAAAATTCTCCAATCAATCATCCAAACAACATGTTTTACATTAAACCATTAAACATATTCAATCAATTCATATAGTCGAAACGTCTTAGAACTAGCTGGTGGGGGGAGGGGGTGGTTGATATTGCCGCATAAACATTTCAAAACTCTCTAATCTTGCATTCAATTCTATCCTTTCATTCTCCTGTTTTGCACTTTCCCTATCCATTCTTGAAATCAATTCTACCTTTTCCGCTTGGATTTGATTAATCGTTTGAGTTTTTTCTTCATCCCTTTTCTTTAATTCCTCAAGTTCCATCGCCATTCTTTGATTCTCCTCAAACAATCGATCAGTGGCTCGTTGAGAATTGTTAGAACTTCGTAGATCCTGACGAAAGTGTGTGGGTCGGACGCCTGATCCCATACCGAATACTCCCCCATGTTTTTGGCGTCCGAATACTCTCTCCGTCAACTCAAAGTCTGATATTTCCAGTTCGTTACTTAGAACTTCCTCCATCTCAACCTGCAAATTTGAAATAATTTGTCAATTATATAATAATTTATAAACTATTTATAAGTAATTTAATTAAATTCAATTCACTTACAATTTTCTCTTGAACGCGGTCGTCCGGGACAGGAGTTGGGTTTTCTTTTGTCGGTTTTGGGGTACGGGTCCTCTTGAACACTTTAACCACAGATGGAGCCCGTTCCATTTCAATCGCCTATTGAAAATTTTTTTTATATAACTCATAACAATCTTTATATTAAGTTATTATATAACTCATAACAATCTTACCAACTCTTCTTCAATTTGAGCAAACGGTCTACTTCCCGTATGATGCGGGAATTTCAGCTGCTTTCTGTTAACTATATTTGTGCTACTATTTTTCTGAAATTCAAATAAAAAAATTGAAGTTAGAATAACTAATATCATATTTTATTTGAATTATGAAACCGTACCTTAAATTTCCCTGTAAAGAAATGGTTGCGACACACAAACTCCCAATCATCTCGATCGTAGTCTGGTGGAGGATTGGCAAGTACCGCGGCCTCGTCTCCTTTATGGATGCGGATATATTCCTTGTGCAAATCTGAGCGCCATCTATCCCATATCTGTCTGACGTGTCCCATTGCGGTTTTTCGAAAAGAATCAATAGGACCATTAGTAGCCTCGAACGGATCCTGAAAATAAAAACATTCAAATGTTTTAAAATAATTATTGAATGATCAATGTATAATTAATTAATCTTTACCTTCGCAGCATTCCAAATGTAATCCAATTGGTCGGCACTTAATGCCTTCCACTTCAAAAGACGGTGCGAGACGGCTGAGGGATCCCGCACAACCGACCCCACATGTCTAGACCACCTTGTTCTTCCAACGTCAACACCGCCCGACCTCCCATCTACCTCTCTAAAAGTGAGAGGAATCCTTGTCCCCGCTGGTCTCTTAGATAACGCAATATTCTTGTTTTTCCCTCGTCTCTTGCGGGCACAAGATTCTTCAAAATAGATCAAATTCATAATCAGATATGTGAATCAATTCAAACTATAACTAATTGTAAACAAGTTACCTGTCGATGATGGGTCGGGAGTCGATCCATGCTCCTCCTCTTCATCCACGTCCTGAGGGTCCTCGTGACCCTCGTCGTCAGCCTCATCGTCCTCATCCCCCACATTAGCAAACGTACTCTCTACAAACTCTTCTGCCTCAGCAGCCTCAACATCCTCGTCTGCTGGGGGAGCAGTAGCTATCGTGACTACAGCAATAGGTGGTGCATCTCTAGTAGACGATTCTCGGAGCCTTAAGTTTTCTGATTGTGCAATGAGGTTCTGGTACGGCTTTAAGAGTTTGCTGGGTGTTTTCCTCATACTCCACCAAGGTTCTTTACTACCTTTAGACATTCTTAATGCATATCATTAATAAATGAGCGACTAATTGAAATAAAGTAGTAATAAGAAATAATATATAGTAAAAAACAGATAATCTACCTAATTAATCTGATCTATATATTTGTAAACCGCGGTTTTATTTTTGTCACAATCTTCCAACCGGGTCGGGCTGACATATCAAGGGCGTAGAAGACTTGTTTTGCTTGACTCGCCAATATATACGGGTCTTGACTTTGGGTTTTTAAAAATCGGTTTACATTTATACTTACGAAGCCATATTTATCCACTTTCACTCCTAGTTCCCCCGAGTGTGTATCAAACCACTTACACTTGAATAAAACAACTCGTTTGTGAGAAAAGTATTGCACTTCGATTATATCTGTTAAAACTCCGTAGTATGACATAGTTTCAGAACCATTGAACCCTTCAACAACCACCCCACTATTTTGAGTTGTTAAACCTTCGTCGTATTTTTCTGTACAGAATTTGTATCCATTTACTTTACACCAAACATACATAGACGAGTACATACTTGGACCTTCTCCTAAGATCTTGAGGTCTCTTGATATGTCGTTAAATTCGGTTAATTGAGCAACCTATACATACATTTACCCGACATGTAGTTGTTAAAATAAATATAAAGAGTTAGAATATATGGTTTTTAATGAACTCACTCTATGTTTGAAATAGGCGGCAAACGTTTCTCCACGAGACTCGTTGTTATTGCAATACTGCATGTAATCTCTGCAAATAGATCGAATATTAAATAGCATACTTTTTAATGCTAATTAATAACAGCAACATAGAATCTTACATGTAAAAAGGTTCAGCTTCGGGGCAATTTTTCAAAATGTATGAATGAGCTGTCACTCGATCGATATAATCCAAGTTGTATATTTTTCCGTTAGAAAGGTCTTCCAACGATGAAAATATAGAAATGCCCGAGATTTCAGTTTGTGCATTTTCTTGCTCTTCTTCCTTCATATACCTTGCACATAAACTAATACTCTCATTTACAAGATAGCTCTCGCTTATAGAGGCTTCTGGGTGGTTATTATTCCGCAAATATCTTTTCATTGTACCCATGTAATGTTCAAACGGATACATCCATCGATACTGAACAGGTCCCCCAAGCAAAGCCTCAAATGATAAGTGAACCGGGAGATGCATCATGATGTCAAAAATTGACGGCGGAAAAATCATTTCAAATTTGCAGAGTGTCAATGTAATATCCATGTACAATTGTTCGAGGTCCGCTTGAATCAACTCTTTGAAACACAACAACCGAAAGAACCGAGACAAATTTACTAACGCATCATACACATTATCTGGAAGTAATCCACGGGTTGCTAAAGGAATAAGATATTCCAACAAAATGTGACAATCATGACTCTTTAATCCCGAAATCTTTTTCTCTTCCAAATTTACACAACCACTGATATTTGAGCAAAAACCATCTGGCAACTTGAGATCTTTCAAGAATTTCCAAAAACGTTTTTTATTATCGGATGTCAAAGTGAAAGGCGCTTCTGGATAATGAACCACTCCTTCATCATTTATAGGATGTAACCATGACTTTATGCCTAATAGTTGTAAGTCTTTACGCGCTTTAGGACCATCCTTCGTCTTCTCTTTCACATTCATTATTGTTCCCAACACGCTATCACAAATATTTTTCTCAATATGCATCACATCCAAATTATGTCTCAATAATAATGATTTCCAATAAGGCAAGCGGAAGAAAATGCTCAATTTGTTCCAATTGTCTCCCCGCGTTTCATGATATATCTTGGTTTTCTTGCTTAGATCCGTACTAAGAATTATGTCTTCTAGGTCTCGTGCTTGCTCGTAACTTTCTTGACCCGTTAACAATCTAGGGGGCTCTCCATAATCAGTTCGACCATCAAACGACTCTTTATCCCTTCTGTATTTGTGCTTCGGTGGAAGGAAGCGTCTATGACCCATGTAACATTGTTTGGAACCATGAACCAATCGAAGAGATACTGTGTCGTTGTTACAACAAGGACAAGCAAATTTACCTTTCGTACTCCAGCCCGATAAATTCGCGTATGCGGGAAAGTCGTTAATGGTCCACAACAATGCCGCTCGCATGTTAAAGTATTGCGAGGTGTGTACATCAAACGTTCTCACACCAGTTTACCACAGTTCAGTCAACTCGTCGATCAATGGCTGGAGAAATATGTCAATCGCATCTCCCGGACTCTTTGGACCCGGAATTAACATAGATAAAATAAAATTGCTAGAATCCATGCAAGTAGAGGGTGACACATTATAAGGAACGAGAATAACCGGCCAAACACTATAAGACTTTTTTCCATTTGCAAATGGTTGAAACCCATCGCTTGATAAACCTAGTCTTACGTTTCGAGATTCAGATGCAAAATCTTTATAATTTTCATCGAACGTTTTCCACGTTAAGGAATCAGCGGGATGTCTCAACGTATCACTATCAACTCTTCCTTCTTTATGCCATCTCATCATTGGAGCCGTTTTTTAGGACATGTATAGTCTTTGCAGTCTTGGTATTAGAGGGAAATATCTCAACACCTTCTTTGGAATAAATTTCCCATTTTGCTTCTCTCGAACTGTCCCACTTGTTTGGTCAACTTTCCATCTTGAAAGACCACAAACTCTACAAGAATCTTCATTTATGTCGTCTTTCCAAAATAGCATTCAGTTGTTCCTACATGCGTCTATCTTGTCATACTTAAGCCCGATATCAGTAATGAATTTTTTACTTTCGTAGTAGGAGTTTGGCAATTGAGCGTCAATCGGTAATATGTAGTCTTTAAGTAGACGCAACAACATATCGAACGAAGAATTTGTCCATTGACACACATTCTTTATGTGAAGTAGTTTCAATAGTGCCGATGATTTCGTTATTCGAGCACCTTCATACAATGGCCGTTTGGAATCATCAAGCAATTTATAAAATCTCTGCGCATCTTCGACTGGTTCATGGTTGTTCGGGACATCATTAACGTTGGAGAACATATCGTTTATGAAATTGTGCATATAACGTTCTTCATTGACCTCTTCGTTAACTGTATTATTCGTCTCCGTTCTCGGATCGTTAAATTCTGGTACGGCATCCTCTGACTGATCATCATCATCATCATCGTAGTCATCGCCATCTTCATCGACATCTTCATTAACCACTTGAGTAGTACGTCTTTTTTCTCCATGACAATACCAGTACTCGTAATGCACATTTATATCATAAATGATGAGGTGAGTCTTCACTTCGTCTATTTCCATAAACGGCGTGTTCAAGCATTTCACGCAAGGACATTTCACTTTTTGTCAGTATGTTCTCCTAACAGCAAACTCGAGGAATTTGTCAACACCTTCCTCGTAATCTGGATGATCTCGACGTAAGGTCATCCAGCTTTTATCGGGTACTTCCATCTTTCTAATAAAATGGAAAACAACCCACATTATTATTTACTTAACTTTGTCTAAATTAATTAGGATTACATATTTCTAACATAATCTCTACATATCCAACCAAAATTCCACCGTAAATCTAGCATACATATAATCTAACATTATTTCATTCTAACACATTTCAAACCAATCAATTATAATCCAACATAATTTTATTCATACACAATTCATTCCATATATCAATTCCAACCTAAAATGAAATCTAATTCAAACTCAATCTAATTCAACATTTCAAACATAATCTAACATAATTAATCAACCCAAACATAAATCAAACTTAAGTCTCACATTAAAATCTAACATAAATCAACCCTAAACATAAATCAAACTTAAATCTAACATTAAAATCTAACATAATTCTAACATTAAATCTAACATAAATCTAACATTAAATCTAACATAAATCAAACATTAAATTACTAACCTAACCATATAATAAAACAACAATAACTAACCTTGCACAAAAAGAGCAACGAAGAAGAAGAGCGGGCGGTGTACGTAGATCGAACAATAATAAACCCTATTAATCAAACAATAAAGTATGAATCAAAAACCAAATCCAACAATTCATACAAAATTAACTCAAACCAAAATCAAAATAAAAATCAAACCAATCTAAACTAAATCAAACCAAAATCAAACTTCAATCCAACCAAAATCAAACCAACATCAAACCAATCTAACCTAAATCAAACCAAAATCAAATTTCAATCCAACCAAAATCAAACCAACGTGAAACCAATCCAACCTAAATCTAACAAACATCAAACCAATCTAACCTAAATGAACAATAATCAATGCATTCACAAACTCAAATCTAACCTAAACAAACAATAATAATCAATTCATTATTCAATACATGACTCTAACCTAAAGTTAACCAAAATCATACCAAAAACAAATAAAAATCAAACCAAAACCTTAATTTAAACAAGATCTAATCTAAATCAAAATGCAATCAAACCAAAATCAGACTTCAATCAAACAAAAATCCAAATTCTAACCTAAAATTCATACCTAAAATTCATACATACAAATTCAAACCTAAAAATCTAACATGAACTCCAATCCTAATTCTAATAAACCAGCATTTCAATTCATATATATATATATATATATATATATATATAACAGATTACCTTTGGTCGGAGGAGAAGAGCGGCTGAAGGAGGAGAAGACCAGCGGCTGAAGGAGGAGAAGGGCGTCGGTCGGTGGCGGCGGCGTCGTCGTCTGTCGCTCGTCGTCTTGGGTCGGCGGCGTCCTTGGTCGGTGGCGTCTTCAATCAGGCGGCGTCGATTGGGGGTGGCGGCGTCGATTTCGGCTAAGGGGGCGGAAGAGAGAAGCGGGAGCAAAAACGGGGAAAGAAGAAATGGGAAGAAGAAAAGGCGAATCGGGTTTCAATTTTTTTTTAAAATTATTACCGAAAGTTTAAATAAAACTTTCGGTTTTTACATTGATCAAAACCGAAGGTTTTAATAAAACTTTCGGTTTTTGATCAATGTAAAAACCGAAGGTTTTATTTAAACTTTCGGTTTTTGATCAATGTAAAAACCGAAGGTTTTATTTAAACTTTCGGTTTTATCAATGTAAAACCCGAAGGTTAGACTAAAACCTTCGGTTTTCATTTTCATATTTCCGAGAGATGTCAAATAATCTCTCGTTTTTGATAACTAATTCCGAGAGTTATATAATAAACTTTCGGTTTTACAATTTGACAAAATTTTAAATTCATTTGTTTATCACTTTCTAATAACATTGAACATCATCAATTTAACTCATTTGATATCCTTAAAACATTTCCCAATACATATGATCAAACATTACACAAATACATAAGATAATCAAACACAAACATTCAAATACACTTCTCTATATAATCAAACACATTCATAAACATTTTAACATTAAACACAATATTAACTTTTAAAATACAACACACAATAGATTATATTAGTTAGGAGTCTATATGTGAAGGTAAAAAACACTACAATTTAAGAAATGAGAAGTGATATTTCCGAAAGTTTTATCATTACTTTCGGAAATAGCCATCAAAACCGAAAGATTTAGATAACACTCTCGGTCTTGGAAATGGTAAAACCGAAAGTTATATTATTAACTTTCGGTTTTTGATAGTTATTTCCGAAAGTTCATTATATAACTTTCGGAATTATCACTTTACCACTTGTTAAATTCATTTGTTTATCACTTTTCTAATAACCTTGAACAACATTAATTTAACACATTTGATATCCTTCAAATATTGCATAATCCATATGATCAAACATTACACACATTCATAAGATAATCAAACATAAACATTCAAATACACTTATCTATAATAATCAAACACAACCATAAACACTTTAACATTAAACACAATATTAATTTTTAAAATAGAACACACAATAGATTATATTAGTTAGGAGTTAATATTATTTGGTTAAAAACAAAATAATTTAGGAGTTAAGATATTTTTAATCTATGGGCAAAACCGAAGGTTTATTTGAAAACCTTCGGATTTTACCCTTCCCTCACTTTTTAATCTAAGGGCAAAACCGAAGGTTTTCAAATAAACCTTCGGTTTTTACCCTTCCCCACACTTAGAAAATTTTCAGATATTTTTATACATGGGTCAAAACCGAAGGTTTTCAAATAAACCTTCGGTTTTTACCCTTTTCAGATATTTTTATACATGGGTCAAAACCGAAGGTTTTCAAATAAACCTTCGGGTTTTACCCTTCCCCACACTTAGAAAATTTTCAGATATTTTTATACATGGGTCAAAACCGAAGGTTTTCAAATAAACCTTCAGTGTTTACCCTTCCCCACACTTAGAAAATTTTCAGATATTTTTCTACATGTGTCAAAACCGAAGGTTTTCAAATAAACCTTCGGTTTTTACCCTTTCCCACACTTAGAAAATTTTCCGATATTTTTATACATGGGTCAAAACCGAAGGTTTTCAAATAAACCTTCGGTTATTACCCTTCCCCACACTTAGAAAATTTTCAGATATTTTTATACATGGGTCAAAACCGAAGGTTTTCAAATAAACCTTCGGTTTTTACCCTTCCCCACACTTAGAAAATTTTCCGATATTTTTATACATGGGTCAAAACCGAAGGTTTTCAAATAAACCTTCGGTTTTTACCCTTCCCCACACTTAGAAAATTTTCAGATATTTTTGTGCATGGGTCAAAACCGAAGGTTTTCAAATAAACCTTCGGTTTTTACCCTTCCCCACACTTAGAAAATTTTCAGATATTTTTATACATGGGTCAAAACCGAAGGTTTTCAAATAAACCTTCGGTTTTTACCCTTCCCCACACTTAGAAAATTTTCCAATATTTTTATACATGGGTCAAAACCGAAGGTTTTCAATTAAACCTTCGGTTTTTACCCTTCCCCACACTTAGAAAATTTTCCGATATTTTTGTACATGGGTCAAAACCGAAGGTTTTCAAATAAACCTTCGGTTTTTACCCTTCCCCACACTTAGAAAATTTTCAGATATTTTTATACATGGGTCAAAACCGAAGGTTTTCAAATAAACCTTCGGTTTTTACCCTTCCCCACACTTAGAAAATTTTCCGATATTTTTATACATGGGTCAAAACCGAAGGTTTTCAAATAAACCTTCGGTTTTTACCCTTCCCCACACTTAGAAAATTTTCAGATATTTTTGTACATGGGTCAAAACCGAATGTTTTCAAATAAACCTTCGGTTTTTATCCTTTAGATTTTTTTAAAAGAGGGTTAAAACCGAAGGTTTTGAAATAAACCTTCGGTTTTGGCCAGGCTGTTTTTTTTTTTAAAAGATTAAAAGTAAACAAATAGAACATATAGTTAATTAACAACATATTCAAACCAAACCAAAACAAACCAACCAAACATAATACTAATAATTCATGAATATTAAAACAAAACACATAAAAATATTGTCATCGTTCGTACGGAAAAACTAATAAAAACATAATAAATCTAGAAATTAATTAATTATTAGATGGGGTGGAAGGAGGGGGTGGTTGATTCAGTCGACTCCTCAACACCACAAGTTCCTGTTCGAAATTTTCTAATCTCTGGGCCATTTCGGCCCTGTCCGTTTTAATTTCACTAAGCAAACGACCTCTTTCCGCATCCCTTAATCGGATTTGTTCCATTTCCAGCGTCATTTGTCTTACCTCTTCCTCACGTGCCGCAATTTCTGATTGTGCTATCAGATTCTGGTAAAACGGATGCAGTTTCTCCGGTGTACGTCGAAGTCTCTTCCATGTCGAATCACCCATATCCTAAATGCATTTTCAGATATATGTATATATATATTAATAAAAAAAAATAGCGTAAACTAGCATAAATCTAAATCTATAATATATATATATAAACTTAAGAAATCTAAATCTTATAATAAACAAAACAAAAAAAACCAAATGAAACAAATTACCTGAACGAGAGAGGAGAAGAAGAGGAGAAGAACCGGCTTGGAGGAGGCAGGCGGCGGCGGCGCGGAAGAGAGAGAAAGGAGAGATGAGTGAAATGAAAAAGAGAAGGGTTAGGGTTTTTATTTATAGAGGTTGATGCCGAAGGTTTTCATAAAACTTTCGGTTTTGATATTAGTCAAAACTGAGGGTTTATTAAAGACCCTTCGGAAAAAACCAATACCAAATTTAGAATTTTTTTTTAATGAGCAAAACCGAAGGTTATTTGTAAAACTTTCGGAAATGAACTTTTCAAAAAAGGCAAAACCGAAGGTTCTTTTAATAACCTTCGTAATTAAAAAACCAAGGGAAATCAAAACCGAAGGTTTTTACAAAAACCTTCGCAATTAGCCCACATCCAACACTTAGAATTTTTTTGGGTTTTTTGGGAATGTAAAAACCGAAAGTTCTTTGTAGAACTTTCGGTAATGATTAATAAAACCAAAGGTTTTATACCCCTCTCGGAATCTATTTTTTATACCGAAAGATTTGTTCCTCTCGGGAGTATTTAGGAGAGTTTTACAAAACCTTCGGTAAAAACCGTCGGTAAAGGTCATTTTTTACCAGTGTATATAGCATTTTTATTTTTACCCGTTTAAATTTTATGGGCGTGTCAACTACAATCCGACCCAAGTATCCATTTACTCTCACATATATATCCAAATTAATCACAGTTCTTGACCCGGAAAATTCAAATTAAACATTATTATATATATAGATTATATTGTTATAAATGTCGCGCATTTAATTTTTTTATGTAAATTTAAATTATAAAATCTTAATAACTTAGTTGGTTAAAGGTTTGTAATTGATTTGTTAGGTTGCAAGTTCGAAACATACATATAGCATTTAAAATTTTATTTTCAACCCTTTCAAGTTTATGGGGGGCATCCCACGATCCGACCCAAGTATCAATTTACTCTCACATATATATCTAAATTAAGAATAGCTTTAGACCCAACAAATTCAAATTAAGGATTAATATATATATATATATTATTGTTATGAATGTCACACGTTAATCAAATTTTGTGTTGAATTGAAAGTATAAAGTCATATTAGCTTAGTTGGTTAAAGGGTTGTTCTAAGCATGAAAATTTGACTTACTCTATTTGAAAAATAATATTATTATGTTTAATAATATTAAAATAGTATTTTGGATTTTTATATTCAAAATAACTTCAAAGAAGGAATTAAAACTTAATTAAGAATTAATTATTGTCATAATTAAACTATAATTAAGGAAACTATCCAAAATTCCAAAATAATTTGAGGATAAAATATTTTCATATACTTTACCCAAATTAGACTAAGGAAGGGGTTAAAAATATTTAATTATAATTTAATCATGATTTATGTTTAATTTATGACTTAAACCAACTAAATAAAATACCCCAAAAATTTCCCAAAAAATAAAACATGATCATAATTGTTATTATGATTCTAGAAATAATTTTTGTGAAATATTTGGTAAAAAAATGGATTTAAAAGGAATTAAACTCAATTTTTAATAACCTTTTAAATAAAATTTAAAATTGCATAATACTGTGTAGCTGATTTTATGTTTAAAACTTTACAGCAAGATCCTAGACCATCTAATGAGCGCCCATATCTTATCTGACAGCCCAGAGCGCGCCAAACACCTAGATGTAGTAGAACCACTTGCGCGCGCCTGCACTAGATCAACTAATAGGCCAGACTAAGCATGTTAGTCAACCAGGCTGACCGTTGACGGAACCAGACGAAACTTGGCATTCTGTTACTCAAAATGACGTTTTTTATTCGTCTTCTTCACTGGGACGCAGGGGTCGTTGTAATTGCGACCTCGCCGGTTCGTTTCTTCTAAAAGCTCTAGCTTCGTCCACAAGCGATCAAATCTGTTGATTTTTTCGCCCACGTATACCCTCGTCAGTGCCTATGTTTCTCCTTATCTAGAAGCCTTATCTTCCCTGGGATAAAACTGCCACGAATTAGGGATAAGAATGCCAGCGATCAAAGATGAGTCAAATTGGCTTTCTACAGCTTACCTTTGGATACTATAAATAGCCCCTACCCCTCTACTAGCAATCCATCAAACAATAACCACAAATTACACCTCAATTCGCCTCAATCGAAAACCTGCAATTTCCGGCAAAGAATAGTTTGTTTCAAAATTTTCTCTAGTGATCCAAACTTCGATCCAGGCTTCTGAATCACTTCCCACACTGCCTAGGAATGTTTTTCAGCTGATGGTATGATTCTAGAAGCCTTGAATTTTGATTTGTAATTGAAAATTTTGAATTTCTTCAAATTTATTGTTTGATCAGTTTGATCGTGTTCTTGTGCTTGATTGTATGTTTATTTGTTAAAAATCATTATGTACATAATGTGTATGCTATTTGTTGAATAAAAACCAATCAAATCATCTTGAATCAAGATTTTGCCAAAATTAGTTTGAAAACTAATTTTTTTAAAAATGTTGTGTTCTTGGTTTAAATCTGGATTTGTGGGTCCAGATAGTTTCTATACATGTTTGTATACATGTTTGAATGATTTCTATACAAATGTAATCATGTTTTGATCATGTTTAATCAAACTAAAATTTGAGAAAAAAGCTTTAAAATTTGGATTTTAAAAATTATGTGTTCTTGCTTTTAATCTGATTTTGTTGATTCAATTAGTTGTATTACATATTTATAAACATGTTTTGATGATTTCTAAGTATATGTAATCATTTTGATCAAATTGAAATTTTGATTTTTTTTAAAAAATGGATTTTTTAAATTTTGTGTTCTTGCTTCTAAGTTGGATTTGTTGATTCAATTAGTAGCTATACATGTTTGTTAACATGTAGGGATGAATCTCAAGTGACTTTTTCACCCTTTTGATCATGTTTGATCAAATTTAGTTTTTAAAAAAAGTTGGATTTTCATTTAATTTTCAAAACTATTTTAATGATGTAATGATGTTCTTGTTTTGGTATGGATTAACTATATTCATCATTTCAAAGCTAATAAAACAAAAATAAGGCCTTGAAATGGCCTAATTTAAAAGATCCCAAAATTTAACCTAGAAATGGTGTTTTGAAATTGATCCTCTTAATATCTTCAAAAGTTTGATTTATGTTAGGTATTTTGTTCTTCGTGATCATATGAACCTACCACAACTTACGGATTGTGATTTGAACAACACAATCAAAAGTTATGGGCTTTTGAAGTTTTGGACCAAAATAAGAACACCCAGTCCTAAGATTTTGCCTTAGGACCGAGGAAATTGACCTAAGACCGAGGGAATCTGTCTAGGACCGTGAGCCTAGGACTGAGAGAATTGGCTTAAGACCGAAAAAACTAACCTAGACCAAATTAACCTAGGACTAAGCTTGCAATTTGACCTAAGATTGACTTTGACACCTAACCTAGGACCGACGATTAAGCCTAACCTCATCTTAGGCTAGGATCGACAAAGCCAAGCCCTAACCCTAGCCTAGGATCAAACCCCCCATTTAGCCTAAGACCATTATGCCTAACCCTAGCCCTAGGCCTAAGTCTAAACCCTCACTCAAGATTAAACCTCTCAACAGACCCTACTAAGCCCAAATTGACAAGATCGAACTCGAACCTAAGATTTAATCCTTAGACCAGTTTGGTTCCAACTTTCAAAAATCCAAAAAAATTTTGGAACCAAACCCCATTTTCTAAAAAAATGGTATTCTAAAGGTCATAAAGTAACTCTCATGAATATCCAGGAATGTTTCCCAAAGCAAATGTTTTTGCTAAGGTCTTGTTTGGTTATACTCTCTAACATTATTTTTTGATATTTTCAGGTTTTGTTAAATCTGAACATCAACGCAATATGTACACACCTTCTTTAAATGATTTTGTACAATTATTTAAAGTTTATCCTTATTTAGGACCCCTGAACTACTAATTAAAGATTATGAATGTTATAATTAGATTTATAGAAACCACACTCTGTTTATTTTAGAAGGATTTGAAAACTGTCCTTAGACAGACACAAAAGACATAGCGTGAAATCCCTTTCCTGAGCGTAAACAGATAAGGAACCACCTTTTTCAGAAACTCTAGTATAAATACGTTTGTACACGTATCATTTTATTGATTTTCATAAAATCTCTTGGCGACTCTTATTTTCAAATAAATAGTCTTTAAATTGATTATGTTTAATTAACTTAAACCAGGTTCTAGTTAAATTGTTATTTGGCCTCCTAGATTACTAACGTTTGAAAAAAGGATTAATTATGTTTACATAATTAATTTTTTACCACTCCAGGTATTTTCAAAATCTTGTAAAAACTAAATATTTCATTTTAAAATATGCTTGGCACGCAAACCAATGTCGAAATCATCGAACATCAAGCTGCCTCGCGGTAGTCCTTCCATATTGCCATGTGTCTCACAAACACGTGTTAAGCTATGGAACAGGACATAGACCGGGGGGAATCGGTATTACAGTTGTACTTATTTTTGTGAGTTTGCAAGTTCAAAACATACATATATCATTTTTAATTTTATTTTTAACCATTTCAAGGTCATGAACGGGTCATCCCACCATCCAAAGTAAGAATTTATTCTTACATATATATCCAAATTAATCATAGCTCTCGACCCGACAAATTCAAATTAAGAATTATTAAATATATAATTAAATATACATATATATATTGTTATGAATGTCGCGCGTTCATCAAATTTTGTGTAGCATTTAAGATATAAAGTTTATTAGCTTAGTTGGTTAAAGGGATGTACTTGTTTTGTTTAGTTGCAAGTTCGAAACATACATATATCATTTTTAATTTTATTTTTAATAAATTCAAGTTTGTGGACGGGTAAACCCAAGATCCGACTCAAGGATCCATTTACTCTCGTAAAAAAACCCACATTTGGTTATTTGTTCTTGTTAGTTGGAGGAACAATCTCTATGGAAAAGTGTGAAATAGTTTGTCATTGTTGCATCCACTATGGAAGCTTGAATTGTGGCATGCTTTGAGGCCACACTTCAAAGTTTCTGTCTACAGAACTTTATTTCAAGGCTGAGACTTATCGACACTATCGCCAAGCCGTTGAAAACTTATTACGATAATTCCACAACAATCTTCTACTCTAAAAACGACAAGTATTCTAGATGTGTTAAACATATGAATTAAAGTATCTTATCTATAAAGAAGAAGCTCATAAACAAAGAGTGTCAATCGAATATATAATCGAATATATAAGGACTAAACTAATGATGACAAATCCTTTGTCTAAATGATTAAACCCCAAGGTATATAATGAACATGTTTAAAGTATAAGGATTATGATATACCACTTAGTAATATATGTTAAATTTAACACTCTGAGCTTATGTATTTTGTTGTTTCTAATATGAATATTCTAAATTGTGTTACTTATGTTTGTATATCTACATAATGAATTATGTGAATTAAACATGATTTATTCTCTCTAACAAAGACTCTTTAACTTTATGTATACCTTCGTGATAGACTTGATTATATGAAGAGTTAATATGTGATATATAGAAGGGACTATGTCAACAAATTGGCAGCTATGATTCTTGTTTATTTTTTGCTTAATTATGACATTATGATGTTATTATATGATTATGGATTTATCTTATATTATGTGCGCAATATGGTTATATTGATACTTATGGGAAATGAAAGAAGGTAAGCCTAAGTCCCATTACGCATTTAATATAATAACATAAATCATTTATATGGTTAACATAAATGATAACGGTTTCTTTCATATCCATTAAGGAAGAATAATAAAACAGATTCTCTGGAACTTCTGATTAAAGAAAAAGTATAGAGAGAAGCACAACAATTTTATGTATGTAATGTGAAAATTATATAGTTCAATATATTAAAACTTAAGTTATGTAATGTGAAATGTTTTCCAACAGAAACAACGATTGGGGAATAAAATATACGTCAACAGCAGGGTTCGAACCTTCGCGGGCGAAGCCCAACAGATTTCAAGTCTGTCTCCTTAACCACTCGGACATATTGACATTTGAAATTAACTTGACGAATTTATATAAATATTGTTAGTTCGGAAATAAAGTGTGTCGATTGAGCATATGAAAAATCCTTTGACAAAAAGATTGAACCCCAAGCATTTAATGAACATGTCGAAAGTATAAGGATTATGAGATACCACTTATGATCTAATATATGTTAAATTTGACACTTGAATTAATGTATTTTGTTTTTTCTAATATAAATGTCATAAATCATGTTACTTATATTTGTATATATACATAAATAATTATGTGAATTAAACAAGATTTCTTGTATCTCACAAAGACATTATTGTTTAACCTTATTTATGCCTTCATGACATATCTGATTATGTGAAAAGCTAGTATGTGATATAGAGAAGGGACATTAATTATGACATTATGATGTTACCATATGATTATAGATTTATCTTATAATATGTGCACATTAGGGTTATATTGATACACATGGAAAATTGGAAAATGTAATTCTAAGGCCCATTACGTAATTAATATAATAAGATAAATTATTTATACGGTTTGGATCATTAATGTTATGGACTTTCATATAAATCTGGTCCACAAACACTTTGATGGTCGTGGTTTGTTTAAGTATTTAAAGAGGATGGTCATCTATTTATGATAACGGTTACTTGCATCTCTATTAAGGAAGAACAATAAAATAAAGTAGACTTTTTAGAGTTAGAAAAAGTAGATAGAGAAACATAACCTTCCATCATTAGTAGTTTCACTAGTTTATGTATTGTAAAAAAGTTATGAGTTGAGGTACAGTATATGTATTGTGAAAATTATATAGTGCAAAAAAAAACTTTGGCATTAATATTTTTCAAACTTAAGCTTCATATTTTTCAACACGGATAATGACTTTGTAGTTGTGGATCATGCTCAGTTAGCCAAAAGAATAAAAAAGCATATTAAAAATTTAAGGTAATGAGATTAGAGGTTTATTGAGAAAAATATCTGATGAGATATGTGAGAAGATAGTTGTTTTACCGAAGTGAATAAAATGTGGAATAAGAGTGTTCTATTTTTTATTTTAATATATTATTCGTGATTTATTAAAAAAAATTAAACATTAAATACATATTTTTATAATCTTTATTAAATTTTTATCATTGTGCATAGCACATAAATCTTTCTAGTATATATATAATAACGTTTAAGTTTAAAAAGGTCTAAATTAGCGGTTTCTCACACTACAACACACGACTCATTTTATGAACCAAAACAAATCGAGTTAAATAACTATTAACCTACGAATCATACAAACAAGTTATGAAATAATATGTAGAGTCACCAAAAAAAATTAAATTAAAGGAGATAAAAGTTTTTTAAATTATTAGTTTCTATATTTTTTAAATTTAGTTTAAAATAATTTATTAATTTTGTTTAAAATATATATTTTTTATTTTCTCTCCATATTTATAATATGAACCATTATTTTAACTATTTTTTAATTTAATATAATTATATATTAAATTTTAAAAATATTTTTATTTCGTTAATTAAATTTTATAAAAAAATTCTTAAAAAAATAATTTTTTTTCTTATATAATTAATTAATTTTCTTTTATTCATTATATATTTTTATCTTTTATTCAATTATTTTAACTATTTTTTTTATTAATTTAATATAATTACATATTAGATTTTAAATATATGTTAAATTTAGTTTTTAAATCAAATTTCTAAATTATTTATTAATAAATTATTTTTATATCTTATTTTTATATTTTATATCTTATACAATTAATTAATTTTCTTTTATTTATTATATATTATATCTATTATTCCTTCACAATGATTAAATATATACATACACAAAATTTTAAATTAAACTCAAGAATCACAAGTGATCTAATGGTTCGTATTGAGAGTGGATGTATAAATGATTTTATTATATATGTGAGTACCAATCTAAATGCGTGTGAATTTGTGGTTGATAGGAAATGCCAAAAGTAATAATAAGATGGTATGCGTAGTCCCTATGTAAATGTTTAACCCCTAACCCACAATCATACAAACGTGTTATTAAATAGTATTAAAACTCACCAACTAAAAAAATTAAATTAAAAGAGATGAAAACTATTTTTTTTAGATTATTAGTATTCAAATTTATTAAATTAATTTTAAAATAATTTTGGTTAAAATATATATTTTTCTATTTTCTATCCATATTTTTTCATTTTTTTAATTAGTATAATTATATATTAAATTTTAAAACTGTTTTTTATCTTAGTCTTTAATTAAATTTATAAACAATTTATTAAAAAACAATTTTTTTATCTTATAAAATTAATTAATTTTCTTTTATTCATTATATATTTTTATCTTTTATTTGATTATTTTAACTTTTTTTCTTAATTTAATATAATTATATATTAGATTTTAAAAATATGTTTAATTTAGTTTTTAAATCAAATTTATAAATTATTTATTAAAAAATTATTTGTATATCTTATATTAATATTTTATTACTTATATAATTAATTATTTTTCTTTTATTCATTATATATTATATCTATTTCATTCACAGTGATTAAATATATATACATACATAAAATTTTAAATTAAATTCAACAATCATAAATGATCTAATGGTTAAAGTATTTACATTTCAATATTTATTTCAATATTTATGACCAAAGTTCGAGTCTCGACTCATGTGATGTGATGCGAATTTATAAATATTAAAATGAAAATAATGGTGCATGTAGGTGTAAATTGCAAATATGAGGCATGAGAGAATGATGGTTTGTATTAAAAATAAATGTATACTTGATTTTATTACATATGTGAGTCCCTGTCTAAATGTGTGTGTGAATTTATGGTTGATATGGAATGCCAAAAATAATAATAAGTTGGTATAAGTTAGTCACTATGTAAATGTTTAACCCGTAAACAGCAATCATACAAGCCTGTTATGAAATATTATTAAAACTCACCAACTAAATAATTAAATTAAGGGACATAAAAACTCTTTTTTTTAAATTATTAGTCTTCATATTTATTAAATTAATTTTAAAATAATTTTGGTTAAAATATATATTTTTTATTTTCTCTCCATATATTTTCAATTTTTTTAATTAGTATAATTATATATTAGATTTTATAATTATTTTTATATTAGTATTTAATTAAAATTTCTAAATAATTTATTAAAAAAATTATTTTATACATTATATAATTAATTAATTAATGTTCTTTTATTTATTATATTTTATCTTTTTTTTCGATTATTTTAACTGTTTTTATTAATTTAATATAATTATATATTAGATTTTAAAAATATATTTAATTTAATTTTTAAATCAAATTTCTAAATTATTTATTAAAAAATTATTTTTATATCTTCTCTTCATATTTTATTACTTATACAATTATTTAATTTTTCTTTTATTCATTTTATTTTATATCTATTATTCATTCACAATCATTAAATATGTATACATACTAAATTTTTTAAATTAAATTCCACAATCACAAAGTGATTTAATGGTTAAAGTATTAATATTTCATATTTGTGATCAAAGTTCAAGTCTCATGTGATTCGAATTTATAAATATTAAAATGAAAATAATTGTTCATGTAGGTGTAAATTGCAAATTTGAGGGATGTAAGAATGTTGATTCGCATTGAGAATGAATGTATACTTGATTTTATTACATATGTGAGTCCCTATCTAAATGTGTGTTGGAATTTGTGGTTAATAGGGAATTCCAAAAGTAATAATAAAATGGTATACGTTATTCCCTAGTTAAATGTTTAACCCCTAACCCGCAATCATACAAACGTATTATTAAATAGTATTAAAACTCATCAACTAAAAATTTAAATTAAAGGAGATAAAAATATTTTTTTTTATATTATTAGCCTTCAAAATTTATTTAATTAATTTTAAAATAATTTTGGTTAAAATATATATTTTTTATTTTCTTTCCATATTTTTTTAGTTTTTTTTAATTAATATAATTATATATTAGATTTTAAAACTATTTTTATATTAGTCTTTAATTAAATTAATAAACAATTTATTAAAAAAACATTTTTTTATCTTATATAATTAATTAATTTTCTTTTATTTAATTAGTTTAACTATTTTTATTAATTTAATATAATTTTATATTAGATTTTAAAAATAGGTTTAATTTAATTTTTAGATCAAAATTTTAAATTCTTTTAATAAAAAATTATTTGTATATATTCTATTCATATTCTATTACTTATATAATTAATTAATTTTCTTTTATTCATTATATATTATATCTATTATTCATTTACAATGATTAAATATTTATATACATATATAAAATTTTAAATTAAATTCAATAATCATAAATGGTATAATGATTAAAGTATTCACATTTCAACATTTTTGATCAAAGTTCGAGTCTCAAGTTATGCGAATTTATAAATATTAAAATAAAAATAATGGTGCAGGTGTGATTTTGCAAATTTTAAGGATGAGAGAATGATAGTTTATATTGAGAATGGATGTATACTAGATTTTATTACATATGTGAGTCTCTATCTAAATGCTTGTGTGAATTCATGGTTGATAGAGAATGCCAAAAATAATAATAAGTTGGTATACATGAGTCTGTGTAAATGTTTAACCCATAACCCCACAATCATACAAGCGTTTTAATAAATATTATCAAAACTTAACGACTAAAAAATTAAATTAAGGGAGATAAAAATTCTTTTTTTTTTATTATTAGTCTTCATATTTATTAAATTGATTTTAAAATAATCTTGGTTAAATTAATTTTTTATTATTTCTCTCCATATTTTTTGTATTTTTTTTAATTAGTATAATTATATATTAGATTTTAAAATTATTTTTATCTGAGTATTTAATTAAAATTTCTAAATAATTTATTAAAAAAAATATTTTATACTTTATATAATTAATTACTGTTATTTTATTTATTATATATTATTATCTTTTATTCTATTATTTTAACTATTTTTATTAATTTAATATAATTATATATTAGATTTTAAAAATATGTTTAATTTAATTGATAAATCAAATTTCTAAATTATTTATTAAAAAATTATTTTTATATCTTATCTTCATATTTTATTACTTATACAATTAATTAATTTTCTTTTATTTATTATATATTATATCTATTATTCATTTATATATACATATAAAAATTTTTAAATTAAATTCAGATTAAAGTATTAACATTTTATATTTTTTTTATCATGAATTTATAAATATTCAAATGAAAATAATTGTTCATGTAGGTGTAAATTGCAAATTTGAGGGACGAGAGAATGATGGTTCGTATTGAGAGTGGATATATATTTAATTTTATAATATATGTGAGTCCCTATATCATCCGCAATCATACAAACGTGTTAATAAATAGTATTAAAACTCACAAACTAAAAATTAAATTAAAGGAGATAAAAACTATTTTTTAAAAATTATTAGTCTTTAAATTTATTAAATTAATTTTAAAATAATTTTGGTTAAAATATTTTTTTTTTTTATTTTCTCTCAATATTTTTTCATTTTTTTTTAATTAGATCATTATATATTAGATTTTAAAACTATTTTAGGTTAGTCTTTAATTAAATTTATAAATAATTTATTAAAAAATAAAATTTTTATCTTATATAATTAATTAATTTTCTTTTATTCATTATATATTTTTATCTTTTATTCAGTTATTTGAACTGTTTTTAATAATTTAATATAATTATATATTAGACTTTAAAAATATGTTTAATTTAGTTTTTAAATCAAATTTCTAAATTCTTTAATAAAACATTATTTATATATCCTTTATTCATATTTTATTACTTATACAATTATTTAATTTTTTTTATTCATTATATATTATACCTAATATTCATTCACAATGATTAAATATATATACATACACAAAATTTTAAATTAAATTTAACAGTGATAAGTGATCTAATGGTTAAAGTATTCACATTTCAATATTTATGACCAAAGTTCGAGTCTCATGTGATGCGAATTTATAAATATTAAAATGAAAATAATGGTGCATGTAGGTGTATATTACAAATTTGATGGATAAAAGAATGATGGTTCGTATTGAGAGTGGATGTATAATTAATTTTATTACATATGTGAGTCCCTATCTAAATGCGTGTGTGAATTTGTGGTTGATAAGGAATGCCAAAAATAATAATAAGTTGGTATACGTTAGTCTCTATGTTAATGTTTAACTTGTAACCCGCAATCATACAAGCGTGTTATTACATATTATTAAAACTCACAAACTAAAAAATTAAATTAAAGGAGATGAAAACTCTTTTTATTAGATTATTAGTCTTCATATTTATTAAATTAATTTTAAAATAATTTTAATTAAAATATATATTTTTTATTTTCCCTCCATATTTTTGGATTTTTTAATTAGTATAATTATATATTAGATTTTAAAATTATTTTTATCTGAGTATTTAATTAAAATTTCTAAATAATTTATTAAAAAAATTATTTTATACATTATATAATTAATTAATGTTCTTTTATTTATTATATATTTTTATCTTTTATTATATTATTTTAACTATTTTTATTAATTTAATACAATTGTATATTAGATTTTTAAAATATGTTTAATTTAATTTTTAAATCAAATTTCTAAATTATTTATTAAAAATTATTTTTATATCTTTCCTTCATATTTTATTTCTTATACAATTAATTAATTTTCTTTTATTCATTATATATTATATCTATTATTTATTCAAATGATTTAATATATATACATACACAAAATTTTAAATTAAATTCAACAGTTACAAGTGATTTAATGGTTAAAGTATTAACATTTAATATTTGTGATCAAAGTTCGAGTCTTATGTATGCGAATTTATAAATATTAAAATGAAAATAATGGTTCTAATTTCAAGGATGGTTCTAATTGAGAGTGAATGTATACTTGATTTTATGATATATGTTAGTCCCTATCTAAATACTTGCGTGTGAGCTTGTGGTTGATAGAGAATTCCAAAAGTAATAATAAGATGGTATACGTTAGTCCCTATGTAAATGTTTAACCCTTAATCCTCAATCATAGAAACGTGTTATTAAATAGTATTAAAACTAGGGGTGTTCAATATTTGATCTGAACCGAATATCCGACCGAATTTGAATTCACCGAATTCGAATTTTATTTTTAGTTTTCGAATCAAATTTCAAACCAATTCGAATTCAAATACGATTTTCGAATTGATTTTCGAGTTTGGGTTTCAACTCGAAAACCAAACCGAAAACCGAATTTATTTTTTTATTATTTATGTTTCCAAACTTAGTTTAAGAAAATTTCAAAATAATCAAATTAAAATATTTTGAACTCAAGATTTTATAATAAAAAAGAAGGTAACAAAAGAACTACTGGTCTAGTGGTAGAATGGTACCCTACCACAGTACAGATCTGAATTTAATTCTTGGCTAGTGCAATTTATTTTAAGTTATGCTAGTTTCAAAGAATAAAAAAACGAATTCGGTTTGAATTCGAATTCGAACCGAATATCGAATTCGGTTCGATTTTCGAATTGGCTAAAAAAATAAAAATTCGAATAAATCGAACCGAGAAACTCGAATAACCCGAAAACCGAACCGATAAATACCCTAATTAAAACTCACCCATTAAAAATTTAATTTGAAAGAGAAGAAAACTATTTTTTTAGATTATTAATCTTAAAATTTATTAAATTAATTTTAAAATAATTTTAGTTAAAATATATATTTTTTATTTTCTATCCATATTTTTTCATTTTTTTTAATTAGATAATTAGATATTATATTTTACAACTATTTTTATCTTAGTCTTTAATTAAATTTATAAAAAATTTATTAAAAAAATAATTTTATTTTCTTTATCTACTGTTCCATTATTTTAACCTTTTTGATTAATTTAATATAATTAGATATTATATTTTAAAAATAATTTTACTTTAATGTTTAATTCAATTTTTAAATAATTTATTAAAGAAATATTTTTATATCTTCACTCCATATATATTATTTATACAATTAATTAATTTTCTTTTATTCATTATAAATATTTATCTATTATTCATTAAAAATAATTAAAAATACTATACATACATAATTCCATATTTATTATATTTACCATTATTTTAATTTTTGTAATTTAATATAATTATATATTAGATTTTAAAAATAATTTATAAAAAAAAATTATTTATTATATATTTTATCTATTATTCATTAATTATAATTAAATATTTATAATTATATATATAGAATTTTTAATTAAATTCAACCTTCACAAATGGTATAGTGGTTAAAATGATTAAAATGTTCATATTTCATATTTGAGACTAGACTTCGAGTCTTAATTTATATGAATTTCTAAATATTAAAATAATGCATACTTGACAGGATGTCATATGTGAGTCCTTACGTAAATACGTGTGTGAATTTATGGTCGATGGAAATAGTCAAAAATATCTGTACAAATTACTCGAATGAAGATCTTCAATGAGAGATAAATTAGAGAATATTTAAAGTGAGGTAAGAATATTACTAAGTCATGTTTATTTTCGTGGAATATTAGTTGTTTTTAAATAAAAAATTGAACTATATTTTTATTTAACCATTATGTATATTATCTTTGAAAGATAAGATATAATAGTATGTGTGAGTTAGAATTTGAGGGATGAGAGAATTATGGTTCGAATTGAGAGAGTGAGTGTTAATCACGAAATTAATAATATGAGAGGTCATTGGGGAAGGCCAAAAGTAAGGATAAGATCGGTATAAAATGCTCAAAGTGAAGTCTAATAAGAGATGATTAGAGATTGTTTAAACGCTAAAGTGAGGTAACAAATAAATGGAAGTTTATTTTGATTGAGTGTTAGTTTTTTTAATTAAAAATTTAACTATATTTTTGTTTAAACATATTATGACTATTATTTTTTTTAAATAATAAATATTTTTTAATAAAAAATTATTGATCGACTAACTTCTTAAAAAAAACTCGGGATATTAGTAATGAGTGAGGATAAAATTTCATTACAAAATACTTGAAATGAAATAACGAGTAATATGAGATTTATTGAGAAATTTTTGAAGTGATGTCACGAGATTAGTAAATCTTGAATTTATTTTGGGTGTAAATACCGAAAGATATGAGTATATCTTTCGATATTACCCTTAAATACTGAAAGATATTTAATATATATCTCATTATTTGACTTCGTAAATGATGTTTCACTTTCCAATAAGCTTGTATAAATTCATAAACTAGTCAAGTGTGTGTTATTTTTGAAGTATAGAGATTGTTATTAATTTTATAAATGTATATATGATTGTTTTTGATTATATAAATAATTGTATATGTTTATTTTTGATGATAATAAAGATGTATGTAGACATTGATTATAAGAAAATGTTGAAATTGTGTAATGCTTTTAGGATATAAAAATTGTTAAATTAATGTTGTTCACGATAATTAGAAAGTGAAACACCAATTAAATTTACAAATGAAGAAGTGAAATACCGAAAGATTTCTAAATATATTTCGATTTTGAATAAAAAATATCGAAAGATATGCCTATATCTATCGATATTTGACCTCAAGCTAAACGGTGTCAAATACCGAGAGATAAAGGCACATCTTTCAGTATTATCATTCAAAACCAAAAGATATTTAGAAATCTTTCGGTATTTCACTTCTTAATTTGTTAATTTAATTTGTGTTTCACTTTCTAATTAGCTTGTCTAAACTCCTAACTAAGCTAATCAAGTGTGTGTTAATTTTAAATATCAGAATTGTGTTTAATTTACATGTGTATATGATTGTGTAATTTATTATTTAAAGAAGGGTACATATATGTTTGTGTTTGATTATAATAAAGATGTGTGTAGAGTTTTATTATAACAAAGATGTGTTTGATGATAATTAGGATGTTTTAAACTAGATGAATGTGTGTTATTGATGATAATTGGGTTAAAACCGAAAGATTTAAGTATATATTTCAAGAATAGAGGTCAAAACCGAGAGATATGCACAATTCTCTCATTTTTCCCTTTTTAAAATTTGTGTGAAATCTATTAAAACCGAGAGATTTACACATATCTCTAGGTAATAGTAATAACGAAGACCGAGAGATATACATAAATCTCTCTATAATAGGAAATGGTTAAATCCGAGATATATTTAGAAATCTTCCGGTAACAATTTATGGATATTACCGAGAGATATGTGTAAAACTCTCGGTAAAACCCTTTTTAATTATAAAATCCCTTTCTTTACCAGTCACTAGTGCGCCCACTCCTTCTCTCTTCTCACCTCACCCGATTGTTGCTAACTCGACAAACCCTCAACCGTCGCTCACGCCCGCGTCGCCCTCGACGGATGCCGCCCACGTCCGACGTTGCCCACGCCGCAGGATCGATCTAACTATCTCCGCACCTCTAGCTCAACGATCTATGCTTCTTCTTCGACTTCAAGGTTAGTTTAATTAGTTTATTATATTGTTAGATTTAGGTTTGATGTAGGTTAGTTTTAAGTTTGATTTATGTTAGATTTTGTTATATTTAAGTTTGATTTATGTTAGATTTATGTTTGAATGATGTTAGTTTTAGGTTCGATTTAGGTTTGAATGATGTTAGTTTTAAGTATGACTTAGGTTAGATTTTGTTAGATTTAAGTTTGATCGATGTTAGATTTAGGTTTGAATGATGTTAGTTTTAGGTTATTTAGGTTATATTTTGTTAGATTTAAGTTTGATTGATGTTAGTTTTAGGTTTGATTTATGTTAGATTTAGGTTAGATTTAAGTTAGATTTATGTTAAGTTTGATTAATGTTCTTAAGTTAAAATTTGTTAGATTAATGTTTGATTGTTTTTTCCAAAGATGCTGGGTTTGATTAACTTGAAATATGTATTGTGTTTTTTGTATTGATTTTGTGAATGAATGAATTGACATTATAATTAGATATATCTATATTATATTAGTAATTAGATTTTGTCAAATTTGTTGAAATATGCTTAAACATGTGGTTTTTCACTTTAGTTTATTTGTTATAGTGTCTTAAATCAGATTTGATGAAAATAGGTTGAATACTAATCTAATTAATTTGTTGACTTGTTGAGTATTAGTGATATAGTTTGACTTGATTTAATATTGTATTATACTAGATTATGGTATAAATACGGAGAACCAACTCACATTTTAGGTTATATATATATGAGAGAATATAAGCCTAATTTATATTTAGATCAAGCTAAGTAAATATTAATTAATGCTGGTTGTTTGCCATCTTATTAAAGAGATGGAAGTACCCAATAAATTTAGAAGAGCTTACGTCGCGATTATCCAGAATACGAGGAAGGGGTTGACAAATTTCTCGAGTTTGCAGTGAGTAGTACAAGACGACAAATAGTGAAATGTCCTTACGTGAAATTCTTGAACACGGCTTCTATGGAAATAGTCGATGTGAAGACTCACCTCATTATTTATAGAATAAATCTTAATTATGAATTCTGACATTTTCATGGAGAAAAGAGACTTACTACTAACGTGGTTAATGATGATGATGATAGTGACTTTGATGGTGGATATGATGATGGTCAATCGGATGATGGCATGCCGGAATTCAACGGTCATAAAACGGAGTTTAATAATAAATTCAATGAATAGGTCAATGAAGAGGTCAATGAAGAACATTATATGCAAGATTTTGTGCATGATATGTTCTCCAACGTTAATGATTATCCGAACAACCATTCGAAGATGTGTAGAGATTCTATAAATTGCTTGATAATTCTTAACGTCCATTGTATGAATATACTCAAATAAAGAAATCATCAGTACTACTAAAACTCTTTCACATAAAGAATGTCTCAGTCAATGGACAAACGCTTCGTTCGACATGTTGTTGCGTCTACTTAAAGAAGACATATTACCGATGGACGCTAAATTGCCAAACTCATACTATGAATGTAAAAAATTCATTACAGATATTGGACTTAAGTATGAGAATATAGATGCATGTAAGAACAATTATATGCTATTTTAGAAGAACGACAAAATTTGGAGTCTTGTAGAGTTTGTGGCCTTTCTAGATGGAAAGTCGACCAAACAAGTGGGGCAGTTTGAAAGAAGAAAAATGGGAAATTTATGCCCACTAAGGTGTTAAGATATTTCTCTCTAATACCAAGATTGTGGAAACTATACATGTCCTCTAAAACTGCTCCAATGATGAGATGGTATAAGAATGAAGAGTTGATAGTGATAAATTGAGACATTCGGTTGATTTATTTACTTGGGAAAACGTTGATGACAAGTATAAAGATTTTGCGCCAGACTCCCGATTAATTAATGGCCATAAACATTGTTACATGGGTCATAAACACTTCTTCCACCTAATCACAAATACAGAAAGGATAAAGAGTCGTTTGATGGTCAAATAGATTATAAAGTACCCTCGAAATTGTTAATGGGATAAGAAATTTACAAGCAAGCACGAGACTTAGAAGGAACAATTTTTACTACGGATTAGAGTAAGAAAACCAATATACATCATGAAACACGGGGAGAAAATTGAATAAACTTAGCATTTTCTTTCGTTTGCCTTATTGGAAATCACTATTATTGAAACATAATTTGAATGCGATGTATATTGAGAAAAATACTTGTGATATCATATTGGGAACAATGATGAATGTGAAATAGAAGATTAAGGATGGTCCTAAGGCCCGTAAAGATTTACAACTCTTAGGCATAAAACAATGGTTACATCCTATAAATGATGGAGGAGTGGTTCATTATCCAGAAGTGCCTTTCACTTTGTTCTCTAATCATAAAAAACGTGTTTGTAATTTCTTGAAGGATCTTAAGTTTCCTTATGGTTCTTTCTCAAATATTAGAGTTGTGTAAATTTAGAAGAGAAGAAGATTACTAGATTAAAGAGTCATGATTGTTACATTTTATTGGAATATCTTATTCCTTTAGTAATTAGTAGATTACTTCCAGGTCATGTTTATGATGTTATAATGAATTTATCATGGTTCTTTCGTTTGTTGTGCTCCAAAGAGTAGATTGCAATGGACCTCGAACAATTATACTTGGATATTATAATGACATTTTGCAAATTTGAAATGATTTTCCCACTATCAATTTTTGACATCATGATGCATCTCCCTGTTCACTTGTCATTTGAGGTTTTGCTTGGGGGCCTGTCTAGTATCGATGGATGTATCCAATAGAATATTACGTGAGTCCAATGAAAAGATATTTGCGGAATAAAAACAACCCCAAAGTCTCAATAAGCGAGAATTATCTTTTAAATTAGAGTATTAGCGTATGTGCTAGGTATTTAGAGGAGGAAGACCAAGAACGAGTACAAACTTCAATCTCAGGCCTTTCAATATTTTCATCGTTGGAAGAACTATCAACCGGTAAAATATACAACTTGGATTATAGAGATCGAGTGACGGCTCATTCATACATTTTGAAAAATTATCCTGAAGCAGAACCTATTTACAACGAGTATATGTAGGATTGCAATAACAATGAGTCATGTGGAGAAACGTATGCTACCTATTTTAAGCATAGAGGGAGTAGATTTAGAACCATATCTTATAACTTTATTTGGATTTTACAATTTACAAACTAATTTCTGGAATGTATATATAGGTCGCTCATTTAGCAGAAGATAACGATATATCAAGAGACCTTAAGATCTTAGGCAAAGGTTCTACTATGTACTCATGTATGTATGTTTGGTGTAAAATAAACGGATACAAATTCTATACAAAAAAATCAAGACAAAGGTTTGACCACTCAAAATAGCGAAGTGCTTGTTGAAGGGTACAACAGGTCAGATATTATGTCATACTATAGGGTTTGAACGGATATAATCCAAGTATAATAAATTTCTCACAAACGAGTTGTCTTATTCAATTGTAAGTGGTTTGATACACATTCTGAGGAACAAGGAGTGAAAGTGGATAAATATGGCTTCATAAGTATCAATGTAAACCGGATTTTGAAAACCCAAAGTAAGGACCCATATATATTGGCGAGTCAAGCAAAACAAGACATCACGACCCGTTTGGAAGATTGTGTCAAAAATAAATCCACGGTTTACAAATATCTCGTTTCTAATACCAGATTTTTTAAGATAACATGAAAGAGTCCTATTGGTAAACTCAGTACCCCTATGACTTCTAATTTTATTAACACTCACAGATTTTTCATTTTGTACTCTTTTAAGAATTGTAATCAAATTAGGAGTAGCTTGATCTTTAGAGACTAAGAAAATAACCCAAATAAACCTTGTTAGGATCTAGGTAGCCGCTGGAGGACCGGGGTTGGACCGGTTAGCGGTTCTCACTCAAAGGGTGGTGATTAATCCGGTTAGAGATTAACACCGGGGTTTCAATACTACACAAACTGTCACAAACCCTTGAACTAAGTTCAAGCGCGGAAGAGGTTTGTTTCAGGTTGAAGCAGCACACTTGTATGATAGGCAGAACCGGTTTCGGATGATGAAGGTTAAGGAGAATGGTGGGTCGGTTTCGGTAACCTGGTGATTCAGCTTAGATGAAGTTAAGTAGGTTGGAGCGGTACGGATAGGTTAGATAATGGAACCGACAGAAAGTAAATAACAAGACAAGTTTTATGGATGTTCGGAGATGAAACTCCTATGTCACCCCTTCCTCTCGAAACCGCGAGAAGGATATTCACTAAGGAATACAAGTACAATCCGATCAAGACTTATTTTCTGCTTGATAACACTCTTACAATTTACACCGAAATGGCAAAACACACACTTCAACTTTAGCACTTAGGCTCTTCTAGAGAGAACACACTCTTATCACTTGTAAATTAAATGTTCACTGTGTCCCCTTTTAAGTCACTTGTCCCACGTTTACTCTTCTTCAACTGCTCCTTTTATAGGTGAAATATACCAACGGTCATATTTCATCTCATTGAATCTGATTGGCTGAGAAGAGGGGCAGAGGTTCAGTGTTTTAGTGATTTAGACCCTGCGGTCATCTTTTCAGACCTGACGGTCAACCTCAGACCTGTCGGTCAATCTCAGACCTGGCAGTCTGTTCTTCCGGTGTGTAAGACAAACCTGCTAAGTTTGTCTTTTACTCAATATGGACACTGTCTGTTAGACAGTTGTCTGTACTTGGAAGATCTCCTTTCTGACTAATCCCGAAGTGGAAAGATCCTGTAGGACTGTCTTCTGCAGCCTGCAGACTTTCCTCAGACTTGTATAGATATGGAAGTGTTCAGTCTGTTCCTTTGGTATCACACACAACAGATACCCGAATTGTCTTCTTGTACTGGTCGGTCATTCGACTTAACAGGATGGCTTCCGGTGTGAGTGGTATAACCGGACTTCTTCCGCTTATTCCTCTGCCTTGTGGCTGATCGGCTGTTTGATGTTTCCGGTTTTAAGCTTTGGCCGATCCTTTCTTTGTGCGATCATGTTCCAAGTATTCTTGGTCGCTTTAGTAGCTTGACCGGCTAGTTTTCTTAGCCGGTTCTTTTGGTTGACCGGTCCGGTTCCTTTGTTCCTGCATAAAAGGTTTATTTATGTTAAGTTCTGTGAACCGGTCTAATTTTATCTAAAAATTTCTCCCTTTTTGATTATTTTATTTAAAATTATCAAAACAATGTAAGTTTGCAAATGTAGGTCAGTTCTTTCTTTGTCCGGATTTTTGAAAGTGACTTGGGCGAATTTTTCGAAAAGTTTGGAAAAATTTTGAGAAAATTTTTGAAAAAGTCTTATCTTTTATCTTATCAATTTCTCCCTTTTTGATTATTTTATTCAAAATTATCAAAACAATGTAGAAATGCAAAAGATGGCCGGTTCCAAAAATAACTTTATATATATAGATAACCGAAAATATAAAATATTATATAGGAAAATTAAGATAGGCATAGTTAAGAGAAGGAGAGTCCCTATTCCGAGTCCGAGAAGTCATAGCAGGCCATCAGATTCTTGTTCCGCTTTTTCTTCGCTGGTTGCGGTCGACTGGCCGATTCGGAGACTCGTTGTCTTGTAGACCGGGGCTGCAGGTGCTCTTCATCTTCATCTTCGTTGTGGGTAGCCGGGTCCGGTTGATTCTGAATAACCGTTTCAGTGACCTCGTTCAGCAGCTCGGTTACTAGGTCCTTCTTAGACGATTTTCTTTTCCGCTTTGCCGGTATCGAAGAAGCAGAGGCCTCCTTTTGCTTTTTGTTAGCGGCTGCAAAGCCTTCTAGCCTCTGACTTCCCCTTTCTAACCGTTCAGCATCCTTCGCAGCTTGAGCGACTACCTTCTTTGCAAGGCCCGGAAACTTAGCCATTGCTCTTCGTTCGCATTCGGCTACTTCCTCTTCGGTGAGTTGCGGCGGATCCTTCGCATTTCTTGCTTCGTTGTCCAGCGCATCCTGGACTTCTTGAGCCGCTCGGGCATCGGCCTCTACAGCCGCGGCATCCGCATTCATCTTGTCTTGGAGCAATTCGGCAACTTGTGCAGTCAGCGCTTTGAGGTCGTCCTCGAGACCCGCATTCTTCTTTTCAAGTTCGGATACCCTATCAAGTGTTGTGCCGACCAGGTCCTCCGTGACTTCTGTTAATCGATGTTCGGTTTCTCTTTCAAGCCGGTCGAATTTCTTTTCTATTTCGGAAGTCTTATCTTCCAAAATCACGGTTCGCCGAAGAACGTTAGTGTGCAGAGCCGCTTCTTTCTGGTGATCATCTTCGATTTCTGAGAATCGGTCTTCTGTTCTTAATAAAAGTTGCCTTGTAGTGTTGGCGAACCGGAGTGCCGAGCTAACGGTTCTCTTGAATTTCTCCTTCAATGGGTGAACCGCGGAGTCTTCAAACTCTTGAAAACGGCTCTCAACCCATTCTTTTGTGATGCCCGGTTCGGAGAGTTCCGGTTGTTTATGTGGAGATTGCCCGGTGAGACGAGGGTCCGTCCTTTCATCGGATTCATCTGTTGCCGAATTCGCCCTTGGAGGTGTTGGACTGTGAGCTGGACTCCTATCTATCCGTGGAGCTGTATAGTGCGGTATTTCCCTTTGTCCGTACATCGCCTCCAACCGGTCAATTTCTTGCATGAGTTCTCTTCTCGCTTTTTCAAGCCTTTCCAACACTAACGATGTTAAGGTGTCCTCCGATGCTACCTCTTCGAACTTTGCCGTAATCTTCCGGATCCGTATGGTTAGCTTCCGTAGCTGTGCTCGCGGTCTTAAGAGGTAGGTTCGGTTTAGGGCCTCGTGAATGGTATCGGAGTTTGTGAGATCCATGACTACGTCCTCCACTTCCTTCAGCCTTTGGAAACATTCCTCGTCGGTGTAGCCCGGTAGAATGTGCCTATACCGTTTGCCGAACCGGTGCTCGTGTCATTCCCGGTATATCTCGTCAATCTTACCAGTGCGCTGTTCAATGACTTTTAGGGTTTTGAGCACTATCTTGTCGGTCTTTGCCGGTTCGTCCTCCTCCTCCTGTTCTTCACCGCTTTCTTCACCGCCTTCTTCACCGCCTTCGGTGGTCTCAGGATTTGCGCCAGGACCGGCATTATCGGGACTTTGGCCCGCATGCTCTTCTTCATCAATCGGCCTTTCGTCATCGGTCTTTTCTGATTCGGTTCTTTCAGATGTTGAAGCCGACTCTTCCTCTGATTGTTGGGGCGGATCTGAGAATACTATCTTCTCTTTGACCTTGCCTTCGGCCTTTTCTTTAGCTGGGGCCGCTTTCTTGCCGGTTGTCTTCTTTCGGCCACCTGTGGAACCGGGGGCCGGTTTCTTCCTTTCTAGGAATTGTTTGGCTCTGATTAGGCTTCTTGATGGGATGGTAACGCCGGGACCGATTTTGAGGTTATGGTGAAGGAAGATCTTACCGAGAGAAACAACATATCCCCATGACCGGACCGAATCCGGTTTCACCATATCCATGAAATTGTGGAACACTTCCTTTGCCCAGTTAACCTTTGTGCCTTCTATCAGGCCGACCAGCATCCTGATTTTGTCTTTGGTTAGGCTGCTGTAGTTTCCTCCTCTCGCTTGAACCGCCTTTGTGAAGATATCACAAATCAGTATATACTCCGGTCGCAACGTCGATTTTTACCGGAAACTTTTATCGGCTCCTTAGTCGCCGAGAGTATTTGGCATGCTGCTTCGAACGTTTTGAGCTCTATGTCCGCCGTTGCATCCTGACCGGCTGTTGGAAGTCGCAGGCTCTCCGCCACCGATTCCTCGGTTAGCTCTAATTCAGTACCGCCTACAGTTGCGGTGATCTTGTCGTTAGAGATAGTTGCGGTGTTGAAGAATTCCTCAACCGCATCTTTATATAGAACGTGAGGACCGCTGAGAAAATACTCCAGACCGGCTTCGGCTACCCGGTTAATAACTTCTACTGCCGCAGGTGTTCCCTTCTGTCGGATTTCCTCGAAATTCACTTGAGTCAAGTGTTTGAACAAGACCGAGTTGCGCCCCATCTTAGAGAGTTGAGAGAGTTTGAAAAGTGTGAGAGCAGATAACCGCTTTGAGAGAATTTGAGAGCTTAGAGAGAGAAAGCTGTTTCGCGTGAGAATGAAAGGGAATGGCCGAGACCCCTTTTTATAGATGCGGTTTGGAAACCCAACCGTCCCATCAACAATGGGCGGGAGTTTTCCCTCCAAGCTGAAAGGGCGTTAAACCATGGGCGGGAATGAAAAGGCGCCAATCCGTGGGCGGTAAACTAGGAGGCGGGAGTTTTGGGCGGGAAATTTCCCTCCAAAAATTTTGCTTTCGCCATTGATGACGCAATCTTCTTTTGAGACCGATTGATGCACCGGTTTTCTAAAGTTAACCGGTTATTTTGAGTAAGCAGAATTTTGCAATCTTTTGAGTTTAAGCGGTTTTTCTTTGAGACCGGATAAGGGCTTGGTTATAATGTTGGCCGGTTACTTAGATAGATATTCAAGGTATTTTAGAAGACCTGGTCATTTAAACTGAAATGGAATTGTATTTAAGAAACAGTACAGAAAGAAAACCGAAAGATAGTTTGGTGCGAAAACAGACATACATAAGATGGAAAAATACAACTTATGTAAAAACCATTTTGGAGAACTTCTCTTCCACCGCATCCACATCAAGGATGTTCAAAGGGGATGCCGGTGTACCCGGTCCAAACTCTGGCCGGTACTTGAGAATCAGCTTAATTATGTGAGGTGCATAACCGAGACCTTTCTTGGTTATCACCATGTTCTTTAGATTTTGAAATATGACCGTTGACCAGTTGATTGCCGTCTTGCCAACAATGTGAGTCATTATGTTGTAGGTGTTTTTAGAGTACCGCTGATTCGGTGACTGACATAGGATAGACCGAGTCACAATCTCAAGAAGGAGTTGACCGTGACTAGCGAGTCGGGTTTTTAACCCATAGTGTTCTACCGGATCAATAGTGGCAGAGAGGTATAGTGCGTGTTCAAATTCCGCAAGTCCCTCTATAGTAAGAAAATCAGAAAACCCTTCCGTGGGCAGGTTGAGTAGGGAAGCAAATTCGGCTTCATCAAGACAAAAGGTGTGGTCTCTTACCGTAGAGACGATGTAATTTCCCCTGATGCAAGCGCTTCGAAAGAAGATCTTGACATCCTCTAAGAGAATGGGACCGGATTCTCCGAGAAAGGGTCGAAGACCGGTTGCAATGAGAGAGTGAAACATGAACTCCTTTCCATGATTTCCGTCCCACTCTTCCATACATGAGTTGAAATCAACGCTTAAGAAGTTTCCCAAAGTTCGGCTCGGCATGATTACGGTTTTGTAGAGATAGATAGAGTTCAAGAAATTTCAAGAGTGTTTTGTGTGTTGAGTTGAGTAGAGGATCGCCCTTTATATAGGGTCGGTTTTGGAGGGATACTATGAGCCTTGAATGTTAGTTTTGTTTTATTAAGAAAAAGAATCTTTATGTTTCCAAGGTTTATTGGGAAGAGGCTGATTGCGGAGCCCGAGGTAGGTGTTAGTTGAGAAGTAACCAAGTTAGTTGAATAGTAATTATTCAGGTGGTTGGGGGTTACTACATTAATTAAATATTACTTTTCATTAATGCACCAACACAAACGAGGTTAATCAAAGGAGACCGAGATAACATAGATAAAACCGAAGAAGGCACGGATAAAACTGAAGAGAACAAAGATAACACCGAAGAGAAACATGATAAAAGCCGAAGTGATGATAATGATGTTGGATAAAGATACACTCGGTACGTGCAACAAAATGACCGGGTGTAGGAAGGAGTAACTTAGTGTTCATGAGAGTTGAAAACATCGTTGGGGTTGTTGCGGCGGTTCCTTCTCCTCCAAGATCTTTCGAACTGCTCATAGAAGGAGTCGATTATCTCTTTGGTCATCACTTGAGACTGGTTTAGACCTTCGCCCGGACAAGTCGGAACACCAAGTTCAACTAGTAGGCAGCTTAGTTGTGGAATCAGGCCGACTGTTCGCACCCCAATCATCCAGATCAGGACATCGAACAGGACCCTCGACCAATTCACTGGTGTACCGGTGGTGATGGTTGCCATCATGTTGAAGGCCGCTGTGCAGTAAGTGTTTGTTACATCTCTTCCCAAGATGCTTCTTCCTATCACATTGTTGAGGAGCTGATATTCAGCTCTCAAGAGTGATTTAGTGCCATGATCATTGACAGGTTCGTTTGAGCGTGCGAAGGCGAGGGAAATTTCGGCTTTGACATCGGCCGGAACATTTAGATCTGTCAACCCTTGCTTTGGTAAGCTGAAGCACCTAGCAAAGTCGTACTCGGTGAAGTCAAAGACTATACCTCCTACTTTCGATTGGATATGAGTGTCGAAATGGGGAGTTCCTCTGAATACCCTAGCATTATACATGAATTCTAGGACTGATTCAGAGTATATAGTCTGCTTATCATCTAGGAAATACCGAAGACCAGTATCTTCCAGGGATTTGATTACTTTGTACACCTCATAGTGTTCGGTGCTCAAGTCGGATTAGAAGTCAACTTGAAAGATGTTAGGAAACTGAGACATTTTTGCCTTAGTGAGAGAATGATCCTTTGTCTTGTGAGTGTTTTGGTGAATGTTTGCTTCTCTTAAATACTAGTTGGGGGAGTATCTTAATGTCCAGGTATTGCATTAAATGATATCCATTAACTGCAGGATAAAGGGTATTGCATGAAATAGGTATGTTTGCAGTCTAGGATGTTGGTCATAGACCTGGACTTTGAAAGATATCATCAGATCTTCACGTCTTTTTAGGTGCGACCATTTTACTTTGAAAATGCAATATTTCAGAACAGATATCTTTAAACACTGATAGTTATTCCATTTATGTTTGAAATTCAAATAATCTAAAATAGACTATTTCCGAACCAGTCAGCTATCAGTTGTTCATACCGATGCGGTTATTTGATGCATGCACCAAGTAGCCGGTCGGTTTACTCTATCCGATAGGCTGGGCGGTTCTTCCATAGATACCAAGAAAATTTGAAGTCCAACAGGTTAGGAGGAACTACTGGTTTTGTCCGTCCGAACCGGTTTTCCTTTTTAAGCATCCTCAGGAAGGATTTGACTAATGTCGGTTAAACCGAGAGTAAGTCTGAATTGAGAGAACTTAGCTTCCTGTAGAGGCTTGGTGAAGATATCGGCTACTTGTTGATCTGTCGATACGTATTCTAGCCGGATATGCTTCAGCATGACATGTTCCCGAATGAAGTGGTGCCTTATGTCGATATGCTTGGTTTTGGAGTGGAGAACCGGATTGTAAGTAATTGCGATGGCACTCGTGTTGTCACAGAAGATCGGAGATTCTTCAGCTATGACGCCGAAGTCCGTCAGTTGTTGTTGGATCCAAAGTAATTGTGAACAACAACTTCCGGCCGCCAGTTATTCAGCTTCTACGGTTGACGTGGCCACCGATGTCTGTTTCTTGCTATGCCATGAGACAAGTCGGTCACCTAGGAACTGACATGTCCCGCTCGTGCTTTTTCTGTCAATCTTACAACCTGCATAGTCTGCATCTGAATAGCTCGTTAGATTAAAGGACGAGTCCTTTGGATACCACAGACCGACATCAGGTGTGCCCTTTAGATACTTCAATATCCTCTTTGCGGCTGTGTAGTGGGATTGTTTTGGATTTGATTGGAATCTCCCACACACACCGACTGCGAATAGAATGTCCGGTCTACTCGCTGTCAGGTATAGGAGAGAACCGATGATTCCCCGGTAAGCTATCTGGTCTACCGATTGACCCTCATCATCCCTGTCCAATTTAATTGATGAGCTCATTGGAGTAGCCGCTGAGGAGCATGTATCCATCCCAAATTTCTTTAGAAGCTCCTTAGTGTACTTGGGTTGGCTAATGAAGGTTCCTTCTTCGAGTTGTTTAACCTGAAGACCTAGGAAGAAACTTAATTCTCCCATCATACTCATTTCAAATTTGTTAGTCATCAGGGTTGAAAACTTATCACACAATTTAGGATCGGTTGAACCGAAAATAATATCATCTACATAGATTTGAACAAGTAGGATATGTTCCTTCTTTTCAAATTTAAACAACGTTTTATCCACCGAACCGATGGTGAAGTCATGTGTGATTAAGAATGCGGTTAGCGTGTCATACCAGGCTCTAGGAGCTTGCTTTAGACCGTATAAAGCTTTGTTTAACCGGTATACATGGTTTGGAAGTTCTGCACTTTTGAAACCGGGTGGTTGTTCAACATACACCTCTTCACGTAGGTCACCGTTCAAAAATGCACTCTTAACATCCATTTGGAAAACCTTAAAGTTTTTGAATGCAGCAAAGACTAGAAAAATCCTAATGGCTTCAATCCTAGCTACAGGGGCAAATGATTCTTCAAAATCAATGCCTTCTTCCTGTTTGTAACCTTGTGCCACTAATCTGTCTTTGTTCCTTGTGACCAAACCGTCCTCATTGAGTTTGTTTCTAAATACCCATCTTGTTCCTATGACCGGATGATCTTTCAGTCTAGGGACTCGGTACTAGACCTTGTTACTCTCGAACTGGTTTAGCTCTTCTTGCATTCCCAAGATCCAATCCGGATCTGACAATGCTTCATCTATTCTTTTAGGCTCAATCTGGGATATAAAAGCGGAATTAAAGTATTCCTTCAGAAGTTAACCCCTAGTTCGAATAGGTTCTGAAGGGTCACCTATAATTTTCTCAGGAGGATGTTTGGTGTTTCTTCTGAAATTCGGTTCATGGATGTCTACCAGATTACCGTTTATTTGATCAAGGCTAGACATGTCAGTAGGCTGAACAGGATTGTCAGACCGACCGAATTCCTCGGATTGGGCCGAAGTGTCAGCTTCCTGTCGTGGGACAGCTTGATCTGGCTGGGTTTCAATATTACCCATCTGGTCATGGACAAACCGCCTGAAGACCGGTGTTTCATCTTGACTATCAGAATGAATATTGTTGTTTTCTAATCTGTTGTGTAGATCAAAGCATGATGCAGTATTACTTTCAACCGATTCATCGAAAACAACGTGAAGTGTTTCCTCCATGGTTAAAGTTCTATTGTTATATACTCTATATGCTTTACTCACTACCGAGTAACCTAGCATGATTCCAGTATCGATTTTTGGATCAAAAGCAGAAAGATATGTTTTACCATTTATATGAATGTAGCATTTACAACCAAAAATCCTGAGGTACTTAAGATTGGGAACCCTGTTAAAATAAACCTCATACGGTATTTTGTTATGAAACTTGTTAATCAGAGACCGGTTTTGTGTATAACATGCAGTGTTGATAGCCTCAGCCTAAAATTTCTGAGCAATGCCCGAATCGGCTATCATGGACCGTGCGGCTTCCTTGAGAGTCCAGTTTCTTCTCTCGGCCAGGCCATTTTATTGAGGAGTCCTAGCACTAGACAACTCGTGTCTAATACCGGATTCATAAAGATATGCGGCTAAAGTGCTATTCGTAAATTCGGTACCTCGATCACTTCTAATGCTATTAATGCGAGTTGATTTTTCATTTTGTAAACGCTTAAGAAGTGTGATCAGGTTTGATGCGGTTTCACTCTTAGATGGTAAAAATATTACCCATGTAAACCTAGAATAGTCATCAATAACTACCATGGTGTACAACATACCTCCTAGGCTAACGACCTGAATCGGTCCAAATAAATCCATGTGTAAGAGATCTAAGCATCGGCTAGATTGGATATTTCCTTTACTCTTAAAGGTTGACTTAGTCTGATTACCCATTTGACATGCTTGTTAGGATCGGGGACGCCCTTGGAGGACCGGGGGTGTTTTTCCGGTTTTAAGTAAGGGAGGCCGCTTACAACACACACACTACTTGGTGATAGTCCGGTTAAAGACTAAAACCGTTCTCAGCACTGCACAACCTGTCACAGACTCTTGAACCGGTGTTCAAGAGCGGAAGTGTCTATTTCAGGTTGAAGCAACGTTTGCGACTTTAGATGATGTTTTAAGAAGGAGGATATATAACGAGAGTGAGTGACCGGTTTTGGAAGTATGATTGGTTTGCGGTTTTATGGTAAGATAGCGGGAAAAGAAAGCGAAATGAAAGAATACAAGACACGGAAATTTGTTTATGGATGTTCGGAGCAAACCCTCCTACGTCACCCCTTCTTCTCAGGTTATGAGAAGGATCTCCACTAACTCTTTAGAGTTACAATTTACACTTCCGGTCAAGCCCAACTTCGCTACTCGCCGGTTACACCAAACTCACACTTTGATGTAATACAACACAACACAATAATCACACACAAGAATTTCCGGTTTTAGGCAAACCGACTTTAGAATGTAGAGCTTTATCTCTCTAGAATTGAATGCTTTATGACTTTCACAATTTCAACTACTCAATTTCTCGTATTCACTGCTGCATTGAATGAGGACGTTTGATCTTCCTTTTATAGCTGAAAGTAGCTAACGGCTACTTTCTTCTCTCTCTTGCGGATTGGTTGATCATTAGCACGCCTATCTGCAGGAGGATTTCTTGCACGCTTCAACTTCCTCAACACCTGGCATTCATGCAGGTGACTCTGAGCAGATGATGACATAACCGGTTTTCAGATTGATACACGTGTTGATCATCCGCTTCCGGTCGTCAGCATCGGATCACCAAGGCATCATTGCATTCCTCCCATGCTTCTGATCGGATCCGATCTTCTTTTATCTTTTCGAGACACGTTTCCTCCGTCACAGTACGTCATTCTTGAGATTTGAATTTTCTGACTTTTGATCTGTACTTTCCGGTTTCTGTGTCTTTGTGCATTATGATCCGGTTTGAAGTGTATTCTTCTGTTCTTTGCTAGCCGGTTACTTGAGATTGTGAAGCCGATTCCTGTGATCCTTCGTCTTGATCACTTGAAGCCGGTTTCTTTGATGTGATAGCAGCTGGTTATTGATGCACGATTTCCGGTTCCGGTTTGTTCAGTACCTGCACATGAAGTTTAATTTCTGTTTAGTTTGTCTGGCCGGTTCCAAAATTAATCTACTTAATTTTTTCTATCAATTTCTCCCTTTTTGATTATTTAGAATAAATATTCAAAAATTGTAATGTGTGGCCGGTTTAAGAAAATTAACTTACTTAATTTTTCTATCAATTTCTCCCTTTTTGATTATTTAGAATAAATATTCAAAAATTGTAATGTGTGGCCGGTTTAAGAAAATTAACTTACTTGATTTTTCTATCAGCTGAACAAACCTTATCCTTGTTAAATACTATGTCAGGGATACCTTCTACTAGCTTTTTACCGCGAATGTAGTTTAAGGTTTTCATGTTTAGGTGGTTTAGTCTTTTATGCCATAACCAGGTTTGATCAGTCTTAGCTATCATGCATACCGGGTATTCCACCTTAGTTTTCCAATCTACCTTGTAAATATTACCTAGCCTATTTCCGGTTAGTAGTATAACGCCTTGAGAGTTCTTAACTAAGCATGCATGTTTAAGAAATTCTACCGTATATCCAGCATCACACATTTGACTAATGCTTAGAAAGTTAAAACGTAGGTTTTCAACTAGGAGTACGTTATCAATAGTTAAGTTACCATGGAAAATCTTACCCTTGGCCACAGTTCTACCTTTTGAGTTGTCACCGAAGGTGATTAGAGCACCGGTTTCTATTCTGATGTCGGTTAGCAGGTTGTTGTTTCCGGTCATATGCCTGGAGCAACCGCTATCCAAGTACCATTCAGAGTTTCCTAGCCGTTTCTTTAAATCCTGCAAAAAGTACATATTTACAACTATTTGGTAGCCACATTTACTTGGGTCCACATGCGATTAGTCCCTTGGGTATCCAAACCTTGACAAACCGGACGACCTTCTTTGTTAGGGTTTTAACCGTCCTTTTGGCACTCGGTCTTGTGTATCTCGGTTTTCCTACAAAGGTCTTAAATGGTGGTGATCTTTAGTTTGACCTATGCGGTTCAGGATTGGCTTTCATATATTTGAGGATTTCGGCTTTTCTTTTCACAGGGTCAAGCCACTTCTCGGAATCGGTTGGACCAACATAGTCATATTTTAGCTTTTCTTCTCTATAGTATGCGGTCAACTCTTCTTCAGCGGTTCAGGAGCTTTTGAGGAATCTTATAAGAGGAAGGTTACTTCTTGTAAACCTTACTTTCTCTACGGGTTTTTGGTCTTTGGAGCTATCCTCTGTGTATCCTAGGCCAGACTTGCAACGGGGATGTCTGTAATGACTGCACATTTTCTTTACTATATCACTAGATCTCTTATATGCGGCCATTTTATACTGGAGTCGAGCATTTTCCTCTTCGGTCAGTTCTCTAAGTGGTTCACTAGGCTGTTCGGTACTAAGTGGTGGTTCAGGTTCTAATTAGGTTTCTATGCTAGGGATCTAATCAGGTTCTATGACCTCTGGTTCGGTTACAACAAGTACCTCTGGTTCTATCGGAATGAGTACTATAGGGTCGGTTCTAAGGTTGAGTTGCTTAGGTAACATGGCTAGCAGGTTCTTATACTCTTCTACCATATCATTCAATGCATTATATAACTCATCTTTAGTAAATTCTTCACAAGGGGAGTCAAATACTTGTTCCTCATTTGCCATGAGACACGTGAGTTCATCATCACTGTCACTGTGAGCCCATAGACTTACTCCATCATCGGCTATCAGTGCTTTCTGAATCTCACTTCCTTCACCGGTTTGTTGATAGTTGTTTCGGTTATTTTGGTAGTCCAGTTTCCGGTCATCCCTCTTCAGTTTTCTGCATTCCCACTTGAAGTGTCCCAAACAGTTGCAGTTATAACACCTTATATTGGATTTATCACCATAGTAGTTGTTTGTCGGTTGGCTTCTTTTGATGAACCTCCCAAACTTCTGTGCAAGCATAGCCATGGCGTCCTCGGTGAACTGTTCGGCAGTTCTTATCGGTGCAGGTATAGGTGCAGGTGTCGGTACAGGTATAGCCGGTTCTATAGATGTGATTAGTGCTCTGGTTGATGTTGAGGCCGAGACTTCTTCTTCAGTCCTAGATCTCATTTCGAACTCATATGCCTTAAGATATTCGAATACGTCGTGTAGTTTCATCTTACGTAGGCTTTTTGATTCCCTCATTACCATTGTCTTTATGTCCCATGCACTTGGAAGAGATCTCAGAGCTTTCATGATGACCTCTTTGTTATCATACCTCTTGCCAAGAGTTGCTAGCTCATCTAACACACCTGTGAACCGGTCATTGTACTCCTTCATTGTTTCTCCCAGTTTCATCTTGATGCTTTCAAACTTCTGAGTAGCTACCATCACCTTGTTTTCCTTTGTTCTTTCATTTCCCTCAAAGATCTGAATAACCGTGTTCCATGTCTCCTTCGCGGTTTTGCAGTCTCTGATCTTGCAGTATGTGTTTCTGTCCACACTGTTGGAGATCCGGTTTCTAGCATGGTTATCCAAGTTGTTTCTTCTCCTATCTTCAGCTGTCCATTCTTTTCTGTCCTTATCAATGAATATCGGTCCTTCGGTCAAAATGGACTCCATCTCATCATCCAAGGTGATTAAGTGTAGGTGCATCCGTGCCTTCCAGTTGGCAAAGTCATCACCTTCTAGCATTGGAGGCCTATCCTGAAACATGCTTGCTTGAGTATTGAAACTAACTGCTCTGATACCAATTGTTAGGATCTAGGTAGCCGCTGGAGGACCGGGGTTGGACCGGTTAGCGGTTCTCACTCAAAGGGTGGTGATTAATCCGGTTAGAGATTAACACCGGGGTTTCAATACTACACAAACTGTCACAAACCCTTGAACTAAGTTCAAGCGCGGAAGAGGTTTGTTTCAGGTTGAAGCAGCACACTTGTATGATAGGCAGAACCGGTTTCGGATGATGAAGGTTAAGGAGAATGGTGGGTCGGTTTCGGTAACATGGTGATTCGACTTAGATGAAGTTAAGTAGGTTGGAGCGGTACGGATAGGTTAGATAATGGAACCGACAGAAAGTAAATAACAAGACAAGTTTTATGGATGTTCGGAGATGAAACTCCTACGTCACCCCTTCCTCTCGAAACCGCGACTTAGGCTCTTCATCTTTACACCGAAATGGCAAAACACACACTTCAACTTTAGCACTTAGGCTCTTCTAGAGAGAACACACTCTTATCACTTGTAAATTAAATATTCACTGTGTCCCCTTTTAAGTCACTTGTCCCACGTTTACTCTTCTTCAACTGCTCCTTTTATAGGTGAAATATGCCAACGGTCATATTTCATCTCCTTGAATCTGATTGGTTGAGAAGAGGTGCAGAGGTTCAGTGTTTCAGTGATTCAGACCCTACGGTCATCTTTTCAGACCTGACGGTCAACCTCAGACTTGTCGGTCAATCTCAGACCTGGCAGTCTGTTCTTCCGGTGTGTAAGACAAACCTGCTAAGTTTGTCTTTTACTCAACGTGGACACTGTCTTTTAGACAGTTGTCTGTACTTGGAAGATCTCCTTTCTGACTTATCCCGAAGTGGAAAGATCCTGTAGGACTATCTTCTGCATCCTGCAGACTTTCCTCAGACTTGTATAGATATGGAAGTGTTCAGTCTGTTCCTTTGGTATCACACACAACAGATACCCGAATTGTCTTCTTGTACTGGTTGGTCATTCGCCTTAACCGGATGGCTTCCGTTGTGAGTGGTATAATCGGACTTCTTCCGGTTATTCCTCTGCCTTGTGGCTGATTGGCTGTTTGATGTTTCCGGTTTTAAGCTTTGGCCGATCCTTTCTTTGTGCGGTCATGTTCCAAGTATTCTTGGTCGGTTTAGTAGCTTGACCGGCTAGTTTTCTTAGCCGGTTCTTTTGTTTGACCGGTCTGGTTCCTTTGTTCCTGCATAAAAGGTTTATTTATGTTAAGTTCTGTGAACCGGTCTAATTTTATCTAACAAACCTAGAGTAATCATCAATAATCACTAAGGTATATTCCATGCCTCCTAAACTGGTTACCTTAACTGGACCAAAAAGATCCATATGCAAGACTTCTAAGCATCTTTCATATTGAATATTACCTTTACTTTTAAAAGTTGACTTAATCTGTTTACCCATCTCGCAAGAGGAACAAATTTTATCTTTAGAAATTTTCAATTTAGGAATACCTTCAATTAGCTCTTTAGAACATATAGAATTAATAGTTTTAAATTTTAGATGATTAAGTCTTTAATGCCAAATTCAGTTTTGATCATTCTTATCTATCATGCAAATGTAATTAGGTGTCTTGTTTTTTCAGTTAACCTTATAAACGTTACCTATCATATGCCCTGTTAGCAGGGTATTTCCCTGTTAATCCTTGATTAAGCATGCTTGTTTGTAAAACTAAACAATGTATCCTATATTACACATTTGACTTATACTAAGAAAGTTATAACACAAATTTTCAACAATTAGTACGTTATTTATGGTTAGGTAACCATGGACAATCTTACCCTTATCCACGGTCATACCCTTGGAGTTGTCACCGAATGTGATTCTAGATTCAGATTCCTTCACAATGTTGGTTAGAAGCTTGCTATTTTCGGTCATGTACCTTGAACATACACTATCTAAGTACCATTCTAAATCTTCCAAGAATTTGACTTATTTAACCTGCAAAATAAAACTATTTACACCTTTTTGGTACCAACATTTAATTAGGTCTGCGGTTGATCAGTCCTGTGGGGATCCATACTTATGTTATCTTGATGAACCTCCTAGTATTAGTCTTAATAATTCTACTTACATTAGTCTTAACATCACTCTGTTTGCCTTCAGATGAGTCATAATATTGTGAAGATGAGTTTTGATGATACCTTCTATACCGCTTATCATGTTCATGTCCAGCCAACTAATTGACTTTCCTTCTCTTAGGACTAAGCCACCGAGACTTGTCGGTTGACTCCACATATTTTAGTTCCTTTTTAGTTACTGACACATTTGCATTGTGACTTGCTTGAGTGTTAATTGAAGTACCCTTGACAAAATTTATGGAAGGAAGTTTGCCTTTCTTGGGTTTTAACTTCTTGCATGACTTGTCTGTGTTGCTGTTGTCATATCCTAGTCCAAACTTGCAGTTGACAGGCCTCTGATTACTCATCATCTGGTTGATAACATCCCCAGACTTAGTCCATAAAGCAATCACATAGTTGGTTCTCTCGTTTTCTTTGATCAGTAGTTGAACTGTCTCATTGAGCTTCTCGTTCTTAGAGGATAGTTCATCTGTTTCCCAGATTATGTTGTCTAGTTGAGTTGAAGCGAGAATAGATAGTTTCTTGTACTCAATAACCATGTCGTTGAGTGCAGTAACCAGGTCATCTCGAGTGAACTCTTTACAGGAAAAGTCAAATACCTCTTCATTGTTGGCCATGAAGCACTTGACTTCTTCATCATCACTATCTGAATCACTTTGAGCCCATTTTCTTTTGTTTTCTTCAGCCACCATTGCCTTCTTATCCTTATTGTGGTTAGATGATTTATTATCCTCCCTAGGTTTCTGATCAATTGGCTTCTTGTCGTCTCTCCTTGGACTTCAGCATTCAGACTAGTACTGACCTAAAGTATCACAATTAAAACAACAAATGTTAGTCTTGTCATCATTAGAGTTGTTGTTGTGGTGGTGGTAGGATGAGTTAGATTTCTTCATGAATTTGTCAAACTTCTAAATAAGGCCTTTGCATCTTCGGAGTAAAAGCTCTTACTTCACCCATTCTTCTCAACCTTAAGAAGGATATTCACTAGAAGATTTGGTTCAATAAAACACTTGTACAAACCCAATTGAATAACCAGGACTTAGTTACTGCCTGTTTTCAAACTCCTAGCACACACACTCTGTTGAGAAGAAACAAATTATGTCAACTTACAAAGCTAACTAACTCATACAGAATCGCTAGTATTGTAATACACTTTTAACACTTTAGTATACTTGAAAGCTTTTAGAACTTGAGAGCTTGTATATGTTGTAAAATCAGTTGTTCAAGAAGGTAAAAGGTGTTGAAGCAAGTTATCCTTAGTCTTCTTAAGTAGGTAAGCTGCAACGGTCGTGTTTATTACTTCAACGGATATATCTGCTTCATAAGATATTTGTCTAAATCTTGATTGGTTGAGTTCTAGAAAAGTACATTAGATGAGATATTCTTTGATCTTGTCTATACTTGGATTATAATAAGCCAAATTGTCATTAATGGGATCACGATGTATGGGGAGCGTATATCTTAGAAGATTTGACTTGTCTTTGGTTCTTTTAGCATAGTTCTACTGCTGCCAAAAAGATCTTCATCAGTCTTTGCACAAAAATGGAAACAAATGTTGGAGATGTATAAAGCTATCTTCTGATGATACCAGAAGCGTCATAATGTAGCACCAAAATGGTAAGTACCGGACACGCTCCTAATTGATATAAAACCGATGTCATAAAATACCGGATGCGTGTTTAAATAAAACCGATATTGCATAAAGTACCGAAGGTTATAAAATACCGGATACGTGTTTACAAAGTACCGATCTTGTAAACTACCAGAGGGTTTTGTAGAATGTCGAATTGATATAAAACCGGGTACGAATTTGTAAACTACCGAAGTCATAAACTACCGGTTACGCTTCTTCACAAAACACTGATTTGCAAAATACCGGATGCGTATTTACATAAATTCAATTATGTAAACTACCGGATACGCGTCTGTAGAGAGCCGAATTGCAAAATACCGGACTCATGTTTACATAAAGTCGATTATGTAAACTATCGGATACGCGTCTGTAGAAAGCCAATTTGCAAAATACCGGACGCGTGTTTACATAAAGCCGATTATGTAAACTACTAGATACGCGTGTGTAGAAAGCCGATTTGTAAAATACTAGAGGCGTCCTTTATATAAAGTCGATGCATAAATAACCGGTTACGCTTCATAAAATACCGGAGAGAAGACAAGTCAGACGTGTTTCATAAAATACCGATCTTTTATAGAATACCAGATTACGTGTTTGTAGAATACCGATTTTATAAACTACTAGAGGCACCTCTTTTATAAAGCCGAAGTTTGCAAAGAATATCGTACAACTTTTTCTTTCCGATTTTTCTTTAATCTGCATGTAATTAAATTAACACTGTTAAGTTATTATTTATTAACACTAACATTTGATTAACTATTACTCATGTACTCATGTATGTATGATAAGATCTTAGGCAAAGGTTCTACTATGTACTCATGTATGTATGTTTGGTGTAAAATAAACGGATACAAATTCTATTAAAAAAAATCAAGACGAAGGTTTGACCACTCAAAATAGCGAAGTGCTTGTTGATGGGTACAACGGGTCAGATATTATGTCATAGTATAGGGTTTGAACGGATATAATCCAAGTATAATAAATTTCTCATAAACGAGTTGTCTTATTCAATTGTAAGTGGTTTGATACACATTTTGAGGAACAAAGAGTGAAAGTGGATAAATATGGCTTCATAAGTATCAATGTAAACCGGATTTTGAAAACCCAAAGTAAGGACCCGTATATATTGGCGAGTCAAGCAAAACAAGACATCATGACCCGTTTGGAAGATTGTGAAAAAAATAAATCCACGGTTTACAAATATCTAGTTAAGATTAATTAATTAGATTTATGTTTTACTTTAATGTTCTTACTTTAATTATTCTCCAATTTATTAATGATATGTGTTTGTATGCAAGTCGGATGGTGGTCACAAGCAAACTGTTTTGAAGAGTATACATAAAATATAGAAGAAACTAGACAAGTCATTTTAGAACTTGCTTGCACAGGCAAATCACCTTAAGATCCAAGGAGAGTCTTCCTCTTCCAAAGACATAGTGTATGTTGTGGACCCGTTAGCTATTGCTGACCCAACAAGTGGTACACATGAGGATGAGGCTGAATAGTTTATTGAGAGTACATTCTTTAATCAAGAGTGTCAGGAGGAAGATTTGGAGGATCAGGAGGATGAGGATTATGGGCACCAGTCCACTCATGATCCATCATCGACATCTAATATTTTTACACATATTTATTGCTTATATTGATTTACACCTAATATTGAATTTGTTACTTTTGTATAATCTTCTGCCCATAAGAGACGGAGAAAGAACAAGAATATCGCTCTATCGAGGAGGCCACCAGGGTCGAAGATTGGTCTTACTTTTAGTAAGGTAGATGGGAGGCCCAGCGGCGATGGTAAACGCATGTGGTCTATACACTTAGGGTCGGTGGTACGGACCCCCTCCACCATTTCGCACTATCTACTATAGTGGAAGGAAATAAGTGGTGACCAATTGGATTCACTTTGTCTTGCTATGACGCTGATAAATTACTTATATATTTATCATTCAATTTTTTTATAACATTTGAATGTTTTATTTTTTAGGACCCGTTTGAGAGTACATATGGTCTTATTGATCAATATCGAGCGACCGAATTAACACACATCAATCAAATATGGGATGAGTGGCTCTCTGATTTGAACAAATATTATATCAAGGTTCATCACAGAGATAAGGCAGCGGTACTTACCAATCCCCCACGAGACTACAATTTTTCTAATTGGGAGTTCGTGTGTAGACACCATTACTTCACAGATAAATAACTAATAACACTTATTCTAACTTCATTTTTATTTCAAATGCGGAGAAATAGTAGTATCAATGTTGAGAACGGGAATAAATTAAAATTCCCGCATCATACTGGAAGTAGACCGTTTTCACTAGGGGTATTCAATATTTGGTCTGAACCGAATATCCGACCGAATTCGAATTCACCGAATTCGAATTTCATTTTCGGTTTTCGAATCGAATTTCAAAACAATTCGAATTCAAATACGGTTTTCGAATTGGTTTCGAGTTTGGGTTTCAACTCGAAAACCAAATCGAAAACTGAATTCATTTTTTATTATTTATTTTTCCAAACTTAGCTTAAGAAAAAGTTTAAAATAATCAAATTATAATAAAAAAAAGAAAACAAAAGCATCAATGGTCTAGTGGTAGAATAATACCTTGCCAAGATATAGACCCGGGTTCGATTCTTGTCTAGTTCAATTTATTTCGAGTTATGCTAGTTCCCAAAAAAAAACGAATTCGGTTTGATTTCGAATTATTCGAAATTCGAACCGAATATCAAATTCGAATTCGGTTGGGTTTAATTAAAATTTATTCGAATTCGGTTCAGTTTTCGAATTGGCTAAAAAAATAAAAATTCGAATAAACTGAACCGAGAAACTCGAATAACTTGAAAACCGAACCGATGAACACCCTTAGTTTTCACAAGTGGAGGAAGATTTGTTATGTATATTATTTCAAATAACTTAATATAAACAATGTTATTAATTTAATAAAACATTTATTTCAACAGGAGGGAAAAATAGGACAGTCCCCAATGTCGTTGAAGTTTTCAAGAGGACCCATACACCAAGAGCTACAAAAGAAAACTCCAACCTGATCCCGGACGAACGAGCGTAAGAGAAGATTATAAGTTAAATGTCTTTAATTGTAATTTTCATAAAATTATATATATATTAAATAAATGAAAATTAATTCAAATGTGCAGACAAAGTTAAAAGAAGTAAGAAGCAACAAACCATATATTTTTAACTTCGACTTGAAGGAGAAAGTGTTCGGATGCCAAATACATGGGAAATGATCAGTATGAGATCCGGCATCTAGCGCACATAATTTCGAGATGATCGTCGAAGTGGCAAAAATTCTAAACGACCCACTGATCGGTTGTTGTTGGAGGAAAATGAAAATCTTAAAGCATATATAAGACAAATGACGTTGATAATGGAGAAAATTCAAATGAGGGATATGGAAAGAGCACAAAGGAAAGCAGAATGGGCACAAAGGAAGACGGAAAAGGCACAAAGGGAGGTAGAAAGAGAGCAAAGGGAGATGAAAATGGAGGCGGAAATGATGGAGGTTTTCCCTAAGTGCATGCCGTATTTTTAGAAAAGTTTAGTTAATGTCTACAAGACCTAAAATATTTAAAGTAAGAAAACTTAGTCACTTGGAGTGACTTGGTGAAGATACCTGTGACTTGTTGGTCAATTGAGACATATTCTAGTCGGATATACTTCTGTGCCACGTGATCTCGGATGTAATGGTTATTGATATCTATATGCTTGGTCCTTGAGTGCAACACAGGATTGTATGTTATAATAATGACGCTGGTGTTGTAACAAAAGATTGGAGATTCTTCAGCTTGGATATTGAAATCTTTTAAATGTTGTTAGAACCGTAGCTGAGCACAACAACTTCTAGAGGCAAGATATTCTGCTTCTGTCATTGATGTTGCAATGGAGGTCTGTTTCTTGCTATACCAGGAGACAAGACAATCACCAAGGAATTGACATGTTTCGTTTGTGCTCTTCCTGTACACCTTACAACCTGCATAATTTGAATCAGAGTAGCTTATTAAATTGAAATAAGAATCCTTTGGATACCACAATCCTCCATTTTGAGTGCCCTTAAGATATTTCAAGATTCTTTTAGCATCTACATAGTGTGATTGTTAAGGTTTGGCTTAGAATCTCCCATAAATACCAATAACGAAGAGGATGTTTGGTCTGCTTGTTGTTAGATAGAGCAAAGAACTAATGATTCCACGATAGGGCAGTGATGTCAACACTTTCACCATTTTCATCTTTATCAATCTTGATCGAGTAACTCATAGGTGTTGAGGCAATAGAGCAGCTCTCCATGCCGAATTTCTTTAATTGATCCTTTGTGTGCTTGGCTCAATTAATGAAGGTGCCTCCTACAAGTTGACGTACTTGAAGGCCTAAGAAGAAGTTTAGTTCCCCCATCACGTTTATCTCAAATTTATCTGTCATCATCTTAGAGAACCTCTCCTAAAACTTGGGGTTAGTTGATCCAAAAATAATGTCATCAACATATATTTGAACAAGTAAAATATGAGAGTCTTTTTCAAATTTGAACAATGTTTTGTCAACAGATCCTATGATGAACTCGGGATCAAATAGAATCTTAGTAAGAGTACCATATCATACTCTAGGAGCTTGTTAAAGACCATAAAGTGGTTTATCGAATCTAAAAACATGACTTATCAAGGAAGAGTTTTTAAAATCGGGTGTTTGTTCAACATAGACATCCTCATTAATAATTTCGTTAAGAAAGACACTCTTAACATCCATTTGAAAAACCTTGAAGTTTTTGAAAGCAGCAAATGTTAAAAAGATTTGGATTGCCTTAAGTTTGGCAACAAAAGTAAATGACTCTTCAAAGTCAATGCCTTCCTCCTGTCTATATCCTTGGGCCACTAGTCTAGCCTTGTTCCTCGTGACTAAACCATCTTCACTTGGATTGTTTCAAAAGACCCATCTGGTTCCAATGACAGGTTGATTAGCTGGTCTTGGAACCAGATGCCATAATTTGTCTCTTTAGAATTGGTTTAGTTCCTCTGGCATTGTAAGGATCCAATTTGGAACTAGTAGTGCTTTATCAACCTTCTTAGGTTTAATTTGTAAGATGAAGGCAGAGTTTGCAAATTCATCTAATGATTGATGTCTAATCCTAAAAAGGAAGAGGGGTCACCTATAATTAGCTCATGAGGATGATTTCTGTTCCATTTGAAGTTTTGTCCCAAAACATTTTTCGACCGACCGATTATTTGATCAAGATTTGATAAACCGAATGGTTGATCAAGATCTGGCCGACAAGTTTTCTCAGAGTTATCCATGCTTTCAGTAGCCTGTTAATTTGCGGTTTGATCTTGTTGAGTTTCAACATTCTCAGTCGTCTGATTAGATATAATATTTCGGATGACCTTGACTTCATCTTCGCTATCAGATTGAAGATTGACGTCCTCCTTTATGTTACATAAATCAATGGATATTGAAGTGTTACTTTCGACAGATTTATCAAACACAACATGAGATGATTCTTCAACGGTTAGAGTTTTATTATTATACACTTTATAAGATTTACTAACTTCAGAATATCCTAACATAATACCAATATCAGATTTGGCATCAAAAGCGGTCAGATGATTCTTGCCATTATTATGAATATAACACTTACAGCCAAATATCCTAAAATACCGGATATTAGGAACTTTGCCATGGTAAATTTCATAAGGCATTTTATTAAATATTTTATTAACCATTGACCGATTTTGAGTATGACATGTTGTGTTGATAGCCTCTGCCCAAAGCTTTTGAACCACTCCAGAGTCAGCTATCATAGATTTGGCCGCTTCCTTAAGGGTTATGTTTCTACTTTCAGCTAAGTCGTTTTGTAGTGGAGTTTAGGAAATAAAAAAACTCGTTTCTAATACCAGATTTCTTAAGATAACATGAAAGAGTCCTATTGGTAAACTCAGTACCCCTATGACTTCTAATTTCATTAACACTCACAGATTTTTCATTTTGTACTCTTTTAAGAATTTTAATCAAATTAGGAGTAGCTTGACCTTTAAAGATTAAGAAAATAACCCAAGTAAACCTAGAGTAATCATCAATAATCACTAAGGTATATTCCATGCCTCCTAAACTGGTTACCTTAACTGGATCAAAAAGATCCATATGCAAGAGTTCTAAGAATCTTTCATATTGAATATTACCTTTACTTTTAAAAGTTGACTTAATCTGTTTACCCATCTCGCAAGAGGAACAAATTTTATCTTTAGAAATTTTCAATTTAGGAATACCTTCAATTAGCTCTTTAGAACATATAGAGTTAATAGTTTTATATTTTAGATGATTAAGTCTTTAATGCCAAATCCAGTTTTGATCATTCTTATCTATCATGCAAATGTAATTAGGCGTCTTGTTTTTTTAGTTAACCTTATAAACGTTACCTATCATATGCCCTGTTAGTAGGGTATTTCCCTATTAATCCTTGACTAAGCATGCTTGTTTGTAAAACTAAACAATGTATCCTATATTACATATTTGACTTATACTAAGAAAGTTATAACACAAATTTTCAACAATTAGTACGTTGTTTATGGCTAGGTAACCATGGACAATCTTACCCTTATCCACGGTCATACCCTTGGAGTTGTCACCGAATGTGATTCTAGATTCAGATTCCTTCACAATGTTGGTTAGAAGCTTGCTATTTTCGGTCATGTACCTTGAACATACACTATCTAAGTACCATTCTAAATCTTCCAAGAATTTGACTTATTTAACCTGCAAAATAAAACTATTTATACCTTTGGTACCAACATTTAATTAGGTCTGCGGTTGATCAGTCCTGTGGTGATCCATACTTATGTTATCTTGATGAACCTCCTAGTATTAGTCTTAATAATTCTACTTACATTAGGCTTAACATGACTCTGTTTGCCTTCAGATGAGTCATAATATTGTGAAGATGAGTTTTGATTATACCTTCTATACCGCTTATCATGTTCATGTCCAGCCAAATAATTGACTTTCCTTCTCTCGGGACTAAGCCACCGAGACTTGTCGTTTGACTCCACATATTTTATTTCCTTTTTATTTACTGACTCATTTGCATTGTGACTTGCTTGAGTGTTAATTGAAGTACCCTTGACAAAATTTATGGAAGGAAGTGTGCCTTTCTTGGGTTTCAACTTCTTGCATGACTTCTCTGGGTTGCTGTTGTCATATCCTAGTCCAAACTTGCAGTTGACAGGCCTCTGATTACTCGTCTTCTGGTTGAACGCATCCCCAGACTTAGTCCATAAAGCAATCACATAGTTGGTTCTGTCGTTTTCTTTGATCAGTAGTTGAACTATCTCATTGAGCTTCTCGTTCTTAGAGGATAGTTCATCTGTTTCCCAGATTATGTTGTCTAGTTGAGTTGAAGCGAGAATAGATAGTTTCTTGTACTCAATAACCATGTCGTTGAGTGCAGTAACCAGGTCATCTCGATTGAACTCTTTACAGGCAAAGTCAAATACCTCTTCATTGTTGGGCATGAAGCACTTGACTTCTTCATCATCACTATCTGAATCACTTTGAGCCCATTTTCTTTTGTTTTCTTCAGCCACCATTGCCTTCTTATCCTTATTGTGGTTGGATGATTTATTATCCTCCCTAGGTTTTTGATTAGCTGGCTTCTTGTCGTCTCTCCTTAAACTTCAGTATTCAGACTAGTACTGACCTAAAGTATCACAATTAAAACAACAAATGTTAGCCTTGTCATCATTAGAGTTGTTGTTGTGGTGGTGGTAGGATGAGTTAGATTTCTTCATGAATCTGTCAAACTTCTTAATAAGGCCATTGCATCTTCGCTGAACTACTCGGCTGTCTTGACGGGTTCAAGGACAACTAGCTCCACAGATGATACCAACGCCCTGGCTACGTTCGAGGATGATGGATCATCTTCAATCCTTGAATTCATCTCAAACTCACATGCTTCCAGGTCGTCGAATAGTTCATGCAACTATATCTTATGAAGGTTTCTAGATTCCCTCATCACGGTTGTATTAACCTCCCAGGCACTGAGAAGAGCCCTCAACGCTTTGACTATGATTTCCTTATTCCCATAGACCTTTCCCAAAATGGCAAGTTCATTTACAATGATGGTGAAGTGTTGTCGAATTCATTCATCGTTTCTCCGGAATGCATTTTGATGTTATCGAACTTCTGAGTGGCCGCCATGATTTTGTTCTCTTTGGTTTGTTTGTTGCCCTCATTGAGTTGAATGATCTTCTCCCATACTTCTTTGGTAGTAGAGCATGCTCTAATTTTTGTAAAAGTGTTTTTATCTAGAGTACCGTATATGGCGTTTCTGGCCAAGTTGTCGAGGTTGTTCTTCCTTCTATCATCGTTGGTCCAATCGCATCTTTCTTTCTCAATCTTTATTGGGCCGTCAGTAATAACATACCACATGTCATCATCTAGCGAGGCAAGATACACGTTCATACATAGCTTCCAATCGATGAAGTCTTCACTTTTAAACATGGGAGGCTTGTTGAATGAAGACATGATGATATTCGAGTGATTGGGAATAGAAACTGTATGATTTGATACCACTTGTTAGGATCGGGATCAACGATAGAGACTAGGGTCTAACTATGTTGAACACTTACACACACTTCGTTTGATATTAACTTTGTTAGAAGTTAATATATGTTTCTATTTTTCGCAAGTTGTCACAAACTCTTGAACCGAGTTCAAGTGTGGAAATGTTTGTTTCGACTTGAAGCGACACAACAGGATTAGGATGATGTAATAGAAAAGAACACAAGACACAAAAGATGTTTATGGATGTTCGGAGTAAAAGCTCTTACTTCACCCATTCTTCTCAACCTTGAGAAGGATATTCACTAGAAGATTTGGTTCAATACATCACTTGTACAAACCCAATTGAATAACCAGGACTTAGTTACTGCCTGTTTTCAAACTCCTAGCACACACACTCTGTTGAGAAGAAACAAATTATGTCAACTTACAAAGCTAACTAACTCATACAGAATCGCTAGTATTGTTATACACTTTTAACACTTTAGTATACTTGAAAACTTTTAGAACTTGAGAGCTTGTAGATGTTGTAAAATCAGTTGTTCAAGAAGGTAAAAGGTGTTGAAGCAAGTTATCCTTAGTCTTCTTAAGTAGGTAAGCTGCAACGGTCGTGTTTATTACTTCAACGAATATATCTGCTTCATAAGATATTTGTGTAAATCTTGATTGGTTGAGTTCCAGAATAGTACATTAGATGAGATATTCTTTGATCTTGTCTATACATGGATTATAATAAGCCAAATTGTCATTAATGGGATCACGATGTATGGGGAGCGTATATCTTAGAAGATTTGACTTGTCTTTGGTTCTTTTAGCATAGTTCTACTGCTGCCAAAAAGATCTTCATCAGTCTTTGCACAAAAATGGAAACAAATGTTGGAGATGTATAAAGCTGTCTTCTGATGATACCGGAAGCGTCATAATGTAGTACCAAAATGGTAAGTACCAGACACGCTCCTAATTGATATAAAACCGATGTCATAAAATACCGGATGCGTGTTTAAATAGAACCGATATTGCATAAAGTACCAAAGGTTATAAAATACCGGATACGTGTTTACAATGTACCGATCTTGTAAACTACTAGAGGGTTTTGTAGAATGCCGAATTGATATAAAACCGGGTACGAATTTGTAAACTACCGAAGTCATAAACTACCGGTTACGCTTCTTCACAAAACTCAGATTTACGAAATACCGGACGCGTATTTACATAAATTCAATTATGTAAACTACCGGATACGCGTCTGTAGAGAGCTGAATTGCAAAATACCGGACTCATGTTTACATAAAGTCGATTATGTAAACTATCGGATACGCGTCTCTAGAAAGCCAATTTGCAAAATACCGGACGCGTGTTTACATAAAGCCGATTATGTAAACTACTGAATACGCGTGTGTAGAAAGCCTATTTGTAAAATACTAGAGGCGTCCTTTATATAAAGTCGATGCATAAATAACCGGTTACGCTTCATAAAATACCGGAGAGAAAACAAGTCGGGCGTGCTTCATAAAATACCGATCTTTTATAGAATATCTGATACGTGTTTGTAGAATACCGATTTTATAAACTACTAGAGGCACCTCTTTTATAAAGCCGAAGTTTCCAAAGAATACCGGACAACTTTTTCTTTCCGATTTTTCTTTAATCTGCATGTAATTAAATTAACACTGTTAAGTTATTATTTATTAACACTAACATTTAATTAACTATTTTGACTTAACATCTCTCATCATATATATATATATTTCCTTTATTAGTATAAATATTTTTTTTGTTCATATAAAAGTTAACTAATTGATAATATATATTAAATACAAAATATATATACATACATACATAAAACAATAAAATTATTTTCCACAATTTCAAGTGGTTTATCAGTGAAATTGTTCAGATTTAATGTTTAAGACTAGAGTTGAATCCAAAACATTTAAATTTAGATTTAAAGAATGTATTATTGACTATAAATATATTTTATCTTATATTTTTTTTTATATACTAATTATTTTCTCACTCATTATATATATATATATATTTATATATATTCTCACTAATCATATAATATATATTTTTTTATCAATAATTTATATATATATATATATATATATATATATATATAGATATATAGATTGTTCATTATCAAATACTATTTGTTGGTTCTTATTATTGGATCATCTAAGAACAGTTATAAAGAAAAAAACGTTCGAAAAACTGGGAATGACAATAAAATATGTTTGAAGAGGAAAAATTTAAGAGTCTTGAGAGTTGTTTATCAATCTTTACAAACAACCCTTATAAAAGAGTAATTTGCCTAGAAACCCTAAATTACTTATACATACAAAGCAAAATATATTAATAATTAAATAAGCCATAATTGTATAAAAGACAATAAAAACTAAAAACTTTTAATTACTATCAAATAATTCTTAGACTCACAATCTACCCCGTAAGCTTGATTTGGTTCAAGATTCTTCACGCCGAGCAACTCTAGCATCTCCGCGAATTTGACTCTTGCTAGCGCCTTGGTGAAAATGTTCACACGTTGCTCTCTAGTGCTTTCAAACTCTACGATGATCTGTCGGTTCTAACCATATTCACAGATGAAGTGGAACCGAGTGTCGATGAGTTTGTTGCATCCATGAAACACCGAATTCTTCATTAATGATATTGCAGACTTATTGTTGACATAAACAAGTTTCTCAGCTAAAGTCCTTGACACAATATTGTAGTAGATGTCATAAACTCCGCCTCACATGAAGATAAAGTAATAGCTCGCTACTTTTGAGATTCCTAGGTGATCAGATTCTAGTTAAGATAAAACACCATCCCTTTAGTGTTTTTTTTATAATTTGTGTCACCGGTTAGGTCGCTATTAGTAAAACTAACAAGTTCTTCAACTTCTAGTCCTCTTCTTAACTAAATCCCATAACTCGTCCACATAACGAAAAATGTATCGACTCACTTTGTCAAAAACATAATAGATATTGGGTCGAGTGTGTATCAGGTACCTGAGGCATCCGATGATACGCCTATACTCCTTCTGATCCACTAAGCTTCCTTCCACATCCTTATCAAGATGCAACTTTACTTCCATTGGATACTTGCTTGAGTTGCAATCCTCCATTGCAAACTATTTCAACACTTTTTTCGCATAATTTGTCTGCTTCACCTCGATGCTATCTTTCTTCTGGTCCACCTTGATACCAATATAGTACGAGAGTAGCTCAATATCACTTATCTCGAACTCCTCAAACCCTTAATGCTTGATACTATCACGATCAAGTCACCGACGTCTACGCCAATAATGAGTACTTCTTCTCAACAGTTTCTCGTGTACATAGTTGGCTCTAAAGAATATGTCACAAAGATGAGACTCATCATTCTCTTGTTGAGGCAAGTGTTCCATGCCCTTGGTGCTTGGCGTAGTTCGTAGAGAGTTTTGTATAACTTGTACACCTTGTGCTCTTTATTTTTGATGATGAAGCCATCAGGTTGAGCGACGTAGACTTCTTCTTCGATGTCAACATTGAAAAATGTTGATTTTACATCCAAGTGGTGGATCTTCCATCCACGGTGAGTTACGATGGCAAGAATTAGCCTAACTACGTCAAGTTTACCATCAGTGAAAAGTTTTCCTCAAAGTCAAAGCCTTGCTTTTTCACGTAGACTTTCGCTACAAATATTGCTTTGTACTTGAGTTTGTTTCTTTCATTGTGTCGTTTCAACTTGAAACCCCAATTTAATCCGATGGTCTTGTGATCGGGTGGTAAGTCGGTGAGCTCCCATGTCTTGTTCTCCTGATGGACTCATACCACGGCTCTTCGGTTGCCGCCTCGTGATATGTTGTTTGCTCGTCGGTGGTAAACAACATCAATTCATCACGATCCATCTCTACTAGTGGTGCCTCCACATAGACATATCGTAGAATTCTGAACTCCACAGAATTTTGTACGAGTTCATTTTTATCATTGCACCATGCATACTTCTTCTCCTCCTCGAACACGATATCTATGCTCACACGGATTTTCCTATAATATGGATCAAGAAACCTGTGTGTCTTGCTTCCGTCTTCGAACTTCACATTTCTGGTGATTTTCTCATCGAGTTCCTTAAATTTTCTCGATGGCTCGTCATATGGTTTTTTTCTCCATTGTTAATGTACCACACGTCGTTGTCATTATATTCATCGCCACTTGCGAGGAGGCTTTCCATGACTTTCTCTTCATTGAGAAACACCACATTTGGTTCCTCCTTGGACGGTTCTTGCATGAACTCTTCAAGGTTTGTCTCCTCATCCACGGGTAAAGAATTCGTCACTCCCTCAATAAATATTAATGTTGGCACCTCGTCATAGAAGCTAGTGAGGTTTGCCTCATCGTATTTGGGCAAATCATTTGTCACTACCTCAACAAACATTAATGATGGCTCCTCATCATAAAAGCTAGTGAGGTTTGCCTCATCGTTGGTCATTTTTTAAGGCACTCGGACGCGTAGTGCCCATACTGTTGACAAGCGTAACACTTCGTTATGCTATTGTATTTGCGGGATTTTTATCTTTTTGTTGAGTTGAGCTTTCTCCATGACCTCGACCTCGATTATCTCCACTATTTTCGTTGCAACTCGAAGATCTAGAAGAAAAATAGCCTTCTCCCTTTTTCTTCATTTGTGACATTCATTCATCATGTGTGAGAAATAGGTGCTCCTCTTTTTGGTCTCCGTAGCCACGAAGTCGCTCCTCGTGGACTTTGAGATAACTAACAATATCCTCGACATTCATATTCATAAGGTCACCAAATTTCTTAATTGCGGTAACGATCTGCATGTATGTTTATGGTACGCTCTAAGGAATTTCTTGATGACGAATATCTCCTCCACCTTCTCACCCAACAAGTGGATACCAGTCACTATGAATTTCATTTTCATGGCAAAATCATCCACCGATTCCCCATTATTCATGCGAAATGCCCCAAATTGTTTCTTCAAGGTTTGCACTTTTGCCTCTTTGACTCTCTCCACTCCAACATGCATTGTCTTTAGCATCTCTAATGCTAGTTTGATATAATCTGTTGGGTCAAATTATTTTGACTAACGGTATTTTTATGATGAACTTGTGTAAAACTTAAATAAGAATGAAACTAAGTCGTTTAATTGTTTTTGTGTAGGTGCAATCAAAACGTGCTAAGTTAGACTTAGTTTGAATCAGTCTCATTAGACGCGTTAGTTGTTAGAATCGCTACTAGTCAAACATGCAACAGATACGTAGTTAGATGTGTAGTCTAACATATATGTAGTTAGACGTGCAATCTAACAGATACGTAGTTAGACATGCAGTCTAATATATATGTGGTTAGACGTGCAGTCTAACAGATACGTAGTTAGACGTGCAGTCTAACGATTGAAAGTTATATGCAGGGAGTCTAATTCCTTCAGACTAGTCTGAAGTGACCCGTAGTTAGACATGTCGTCTAACTCCACTAGACTTGGTGGTCTAATGGATCCTTCTATTAGACGTGGGCGTTTAACTTCATTAGACTTGGCAGTCTAACGAAGCACATCTAATGCCTCGCTTCAGCAGTTGCTTGAAGTCAACATCCGTCTACCCAGATCAACTAGTTGTACGCTACTCTTGCTCCACTCATCCGTGTAGATCAGTACGATAGTCAGTTGCAACCAATGAATGAATGCCACATAAGTAAATATTTTTTCCACTACTTGTTCCTTGTAGGACAATTCTAGAAGAATATTCGGCGCACTATCAGATTCGTATGTCCACGATCTTTATGCACAGAGTCTGTTGTACTCTTGTACTATGGAGGCTTTCCAATGGGTGCTTGCCACGTTTCATTCAAAAGATTCGACCGTTGGTACCTTCTCTCTATTTAAATATCTTCAAGGACAATGGACGAATGGCCAGACTTACGCGCTATTACTTACTTGCTTACTAAGTTTTGTACATCAAGAGAGAGATAAAATCAAAGTATTGTCTAGCTGAGTGATATCCTTCAATATACTGTAAGTTGAACAGAGTCTGTTTTGTTCAACAATTACCTAGCACTGAAACTGTATTTGATTCAAAGAAAAGTATAGTGAATCCTTCCGGTGGTTGGAAGAAGGGGTGACGTAGGAGAGTTTTGCTCTGAACATCCATAAACAACCCTCTATGTATTTTACATTATGTCTTTCATTCTTTTATTCGTTCTTAGCTTCAAACCCAAGCAAACGTTTTTGCACTTGAATCGCTTCAAGAGTTTGCAAAGGTTTGTAAAGAATAGAAAGCGATATAAATCCCTAACAAGATTTCTATCAAATCGTTTTGTACAAAGTTGTCATCAATAGTTAGACCCATGTCTCTTTTGGTGTCACTGATCCTTTCAATTGGTATCAGAGCACTGTTTCTATTCTCAAGCTATCACCAAGAATGTCGACCATAACCAAAGATGCCAGTGCTACCGCAATCCCCACATTTTCAAAAGAAAACTATATTGTGTGGAAGAAGAGAGTCCGTGCTCACCTTTTATCTCTTCATGACGACATGTGGAGTGTTATCATAGATGGTCCCATCAACATTGAAAAGTAGAAATCTTAATGGACCAGTGAAGATAAGAGTAAAAACAACTTCAACAAAATGGCATTAGACGTTCTGTACAGATCTCTTGATGACAGCATGTTCAACTACATCATCGAGTGTGAAACTGCCAAGGAGATCTGGGACAGACTCACCCAACTATGTGAGGGCAATGAGCAAACAAAGGAGAACAAAATTATGATTTTTACTCAACAGTTCGCCAGTTTCAAAATGCGTCCTAGAGAAACAATGACCGAGTTTGACGCAAGGTTCATCAAAGTTGTCTCCACTCTATCT